>NW_012130114.1:373055-375387 GCF_000143395.1 Atta cephalotes | reverse complement strand
CAAGTGATAATCAGAAGGAGCAACGTCTGGAGAATACGGCGGGTGGGGTAGGACTTCCCATTTCAACGTTTCTAAGTATGTCTTGACCATTTTTGCAACATGGAGTCGAGCATTGTCATGCTGCAAAATCACTTTATTGTGTCTCCCGTTGTATTGCAGCCGTTTGTCTTTCAATGCTCGACTCAAACGCATCAATTGCGTTCGATACCGATCGACTGTGATTGTTTCAGTCGGTTTTAATGTTCATAATACACTACACCGAGCTGGTCCCACCAAATACAGCATAATCTTGGACGTCAAAATCACCGTTCTTGAAGCGTTGAAATCACTCACGACACGTTCTTTCACTAATAGCGGCCTCACCATAAGTATTTGAGAGCATTCGATGAGCCTTAGCCTCAGATTTCTTCATATTGAAACAAAAAATTAAAACCTCCCGCAAATGACGAGAATTTGGTTCGTAAACTGACATTTTCAATCGAGAATAACTTTATGATGCAGACACAAATCGACTAATGTTTCTATGTGGTTATGTTGACAGATGCCCAAGTTTATTGTATAACGTCTATGATCTATTTATTTCGACCTCCACTTACCGCTAAAGCCATATATAGGAAAACGGCGGAAGCAAAGTTGTACACCTAATATAAGGTTGGTCAGGGATGTATTCTTTCACTTATACTTTTCAACATTTATGGCGAATACGCCATGAGACATGCTTTAGATGACTGGAATGGAGGATTCTCCGTGGGAAGCTATAAAATTAGCAATTTGAGATATGCTGATGACACCACGTTGATTGCTATCTGAAAGGAAGAATTGGTAGAGCTCATGAATAAGTCGAGACTGCCAGCTGAGAGATAGAACTAGAACTGAATCATCAGAAGACCAAAGTTATGATCACATAGGAAAAACAACCAATCAGCCATTAGGTGAATCACTGGATGTGAGGTTGTTCTGAGATTTGTATATCTTGATGCGGTCTTGTGATGGTCCAGTGAGAAGATACGTAGACGGATTGAAATTTCTAAAGGAGTTATGTCCCGGCTCGAGAATATGGATACTAAGACCAAGAAAATTATTTTCTTAAAATTATTGATATAATCTCTCGTATTTTCCATATTTATGTACGGAGTAGAGACGTGGACAGTCTTGAAAAGAGATTGGGACGTATTAAAGCCTTCGAGATATGGTGCTGGAGTTTTTTTGAGAATCTCATGGACGGCCAAACGAACGAATGTTTTAATTCTAAATGAGTTGGAGAACCCGATTGGTCTCGGATCGTATCCTTCGATACTTTGGTCACTTAATTCGATGGGAAGGTGGACTCGAGAATATGATTCTTGGGAGACGTTCGCGAGGGATGTCACCATCGAGATAGACCAGGTGAAGGCATTAACTGATGACTCCTTAAGCCCTCTGTACACAATCAGGAATACTGTTATTAACGAATGCTGACAGTATTATTGATCGTATATGGCTAATATTGATGAATTGACGTAAAATACTGACGATTTGGATTTCTGGTTCTCAAACATCAGTATCGCGTGTGGTGGGGATATTGACAATAATACTCAATGTATGAAGAGGGCACGTTAGTATTTTTGTCAGTCTAAACATGAACGAAATTATGGGAGACGAAGCAACTGTAGGTAACCTCACACAATGGCACTGAAGAAGTGACAGAAGTCCAAACAGAAATATTAGACACTACTCGAAATGATCTATTAAAACAGTTTATTAAAACTTATAACTGAAGAAGTGACAGAAGTCCAAACAGAAACATTAGACACTACTTGAAATGATCTATTAAAACAGTCTATTAAAACTTATGAAACTTTATCGAAATTATGGGATTCTAGTAATTCTTTATACATAAATAAAAATAAGTGGCAATTTGGCATTGGACAAATTGCTTATTATTTTCACTAAAATGAAGTCAAATGTAACACGCGATGATGTGAGGAAGAAAATTAATTTTCTGAGATCGAACTATCGCAAAGAGCTAAAGAAAATACTGTCATCCAAACGTTCAGGAACAGGTATAAATGATGTAGAAACCATCATCGGTATTTCATGCAATCAAATTTTTAAATAAAACAGAAGTTCTTGTTCCTTTAAACTTGCCAGAGAACTTACAAAAGGTTAATATTTATTTTGTTCATATTGGACATATACATGTATTATGTCAGTCTTAACTTAGTGTATATATTTACTGTAATCTGTGTAGTCACTGTATATGTATTACTATATATATAAATGTATATATTGATTAATAAGGGTATATATTTACTAAAGTTAACACTTTGACTGTGACATACATATATAAATA
>NW_012130114.1:360673-369855 GCF_000143395.1 Atta cephalotes | reverse complement strand
GTTATTTACAATTAATAATATAAAAACATTTCCATTAAGTTCATATTGTCTTTATTTTAGTTTAAAAAATACAAATAGTTGTAAAATATTTTATTTTAAATCTTATCCTCATTATTATAATATCTACAAAAGCTATCTCTCACATTTTTAACATTTTTATATAAAGATATATTTCTATCTTTAATATATCTTGTAATGGCAAAAAAGAAGATTCAATTATATTAAATGTAATAATAAATGATATGGGAAAAAGTTCGTTTTTCCCGTTAGATGTAATGGGAAAAACGCCACGAACTTTTTCCTATACCTAATATTTGTTTAATTATTTAAGGATGAATATGTTATTATTTAAGGATGAATATGTTAAGGATGTTTGTACAGTTTGTTGAAAATTATATATAAATAACAACAAGCCATTATTATTATGATAACTTTTTTTGGCTCAAGATGTATAGGTCTTTGAAATATTTTAAATCTGTTTGCTAATATGCCAAGACTATCTATTGCAGCCGATCGAGCACGAGATAATCTATAATTAAAATATCATTGTTCATTGTTACATTTTTGCTGACAATAAGACTTCATTAAATATTTATTCAATGTGAATGCTTCATCAGTTACAAAAATGGGTACTTTTCTGTACTATTCGGTGTAGAAGATGGCAAATTTAAAGCATTTTTTTAGAAAAGTTCTCCAAATTTAGAATAAAAAAATACACCTCCATCAGATATTCGATCATTAATACCAATGTCAATCATAATAAATTCTCTGTTAGCATTAACTATTAATTAAAAAAATGATATTATATTATAAAATCCTTTATAATTAAAGTACGTGTAGATTCCGAATTTGAAGGTTTTATTATACGGATGTGCTTGCCGTCTATAGCTAGTTCCAAAATTCATATTTTCTTCCAAAATCATATGCAATATTTTTCCAATTTTCGCTTGTTGAAGAAAACTGTAAAATCAGAAAAAATTATTATATATAATTATTAATTTTTTAAAAGAAAAATTATAATAATTAATACATGCGTGATGTAAATTTATAATAAAATTAATAAAATTAATAAAAATAGATATAGAGTAAAACCAGAATTTATCTTTTCAAGGATTCAAGGAATTAAAAAGTACAAAAAATCATATTTATAATAAATTGAAGATAAAGATTATGCATTTCGCGTTTCCTTCGTGTCCAGATCCATTCTTAAAATGCCAATGTTTCGTGAATCTTGAAGTCCACTTCATTAGAGCGAGGAGCAGTCTGATACTGAATTGTTCCTTTGGGCAGTTCCTTTTATATTACGCTACTTGATGGAGTAGGGGGAAAAGAAGAAAATTGAGGGTGGGGGGGAAGGTGGAGGAAATTGGTCGGTCTTCAATAATCGGAAGAATATTATAATTGAAGATAATTATAGAAATAATTTATATAATTTATATTACATTATTATACTTTTATTATTACATTGTTATTATAGTATTATTATTTCATTATTAGTAGTCGTAATATTTTATTGTTAAAAATCTAAAGATATGTAGATTAAATAAAAGTATTTTTTTTTAAGAACATGCAATAAGATACACAGAAAGAAACAGACTTGGAAAGAGACATTACTATCAGTGAAATCTACGTCATTAATTCATCAACCAATCTTGAAGAAGAAGAAAATCGAGAGATCTGTTGCTTTTGTAAAAAAATATAATTTCACATATTTTTTTTTAAATAACAAAATAATATATAATTATTAATATAATTATTAATAGTATTGGGAGTACAAATTAGTTCGGTCCGTTTCCTTAAAGATGGCTCCAGCTGTTGTGAATGGTTCATAGTGACAGCTGATTTTAGCAGTTTCAGAAGAGGTTAAACATTTGCTAATAATATTCAGTTTATATCGCTTTGAGTTTCATACAAAAATCTTGATTTTTTTACTGTGTTTGAAATGTTGAATTTTGTGTTAATCAAGTAACTTTTGCGAGAGGTTTTGATTTTCTGCTTTAATTGGAAGAAAAATGCGGCTGAAATCGAATGCTTGTCGAAGTTTATGGTGACACTGCTCCAATTGATAAATCATGTAGGGAATGGTTTCGACGTTTCAAAGATGAAGATTTCAGCGTTGAAGATAAGCCTCGCTCTGGACAGGCCAAAAAAATTCGAAGACAAAAAATTAGAGGCATTATTCGAAGATCAGAGTCAAACGCAAGAGGAGCTTGCAGAATCATTAGAGGTAACTCAACAAGCCGTTTCTGTACAATTGAGAGCCATGGGAATGATTCAAAAACAAAGAAATTAGGTGCTTTATGAACTGAAACCGAGACGTTAAAAGGCGATTTTTCACTTGCGAACAGCTGATTCAAAGACAACAGAGAAAAGGTTTTTTGTATCGAATTATGACTAGAGATGAGAAGTGGATATTCTACGACAACTCCAAGAAGAAACAATACTACGCTAAGCCCGGTTAATCATTGCCTTCGACCTCAACATCACGGCCGAACATTCATGATTCGAACATTCATGCTCTATATCCGGTGGGACCAAAAGGGTCTTGTTTACGAGCTGCTGAAATCTGGCGATTCCATTACGGGCGATCGATATCGGCTACAATTGATTCGTTTGAGCCGTGCATTGCGAGAAAAACGGCCGGAATACGAGCAAAAACATGATAAAGTTATTCTTCATGACAACGCTCGGCCTCATATCGCTAAAATCGTAAAAAAATATTTGGAAACGCTCAAATGGAATGAATTTTACCGCACCCGCCGTATTCTCCGGAAGGACCGTATGCTCCTTCTGGATTACTGGTTGTTTCAAAGGATGCAGCAAGTCACCGGTTCACTTCTTTCGCAGAAATCGAAAATTAGCTCCAAAATTGAATCGCTTCCAAAGACGAGTCATTTTTTCGAGATGGAATTCGAAAATTGCCTGAGAGATGGGAAAAAGTAGTAAGCAGCGATGGACAATAATTCATCTATTCATTCATTTTGTTTTGAAATAAATGCATTTTTGAACACAAAAAAACGGACCGAACTAATTTGTACTCCCAATATTATTTTATGTTTTACCTTCATATAATCCTGTAGTACAAAAATCAATACTTCACATGTTTCCAAGACCGCTGAAGTAATAGATAATGGGACATTACAGCAGAAAACTTTAACTCTTCGAAGCTACTTTCAGTTGCCAGATATCACAATGTTTGACAATCTTTCTCTAACTGATAAACAGTTTCGCATATTCGTGTATTGTCTCAATAAATAGAACTTTACTATGTTTAACAATTCTTGAAACGTATCTTCACTCATTCGAAAATAATTTTTGAAATTCTTTGTACAGGCTAACCATATTTCATTTAATAAATTTAAATACGTATATATTGTTCCCGTTTCTTAATCCAATCTTTCATCCATTGTTTGCGTTTTGTTCTCTTTTTCGTCAGTAGTGCTAATATTATAGCAATACTTTTTACTTAAGATCCATGCCATATAATAATGTACGTCAAATCACGTAAAACTAAAGTGAAATAATATCAATAATACTGATCGTGTAAGGTTGCAAAAATACTGATGCATCAATAATACTGATCACGTGTACAGAGACTTTTAGAGAGACCAGAGCAATGGATAGAGAAGAATGACACCTCTCCGTAAAGAGATTATATTGCATATGAATCACAACGTCTCAGTCATGAGACAACCGATTTAGAGAGAAAGAGAATTATTAAAGACAAATAGAAAAACAATTGCAATGTCATTCTATTATATATAGTGCCTGATTGCAAAACAGGATATGAAGATGTAAAAAGGAATATGGAAAAGAAATTGAGTTCCTTTCGGATTATGCGTTCTTCTTTACCCTAAAGTTTCAGTCTCCAAAGATTCCAAAACGGAAAACCATTGTAACCACTGTAATCATGCAAACAAAATCGCCTTCATGGAAGAGTTAAGATACGTTTGTGATACTTTCTATGGCGCACTCATTATGCGCAAGACTACAAACTTCACAAGTGTTGCGAATGTCGAGAATCAAAACTTAACTCGGAACGCAAAATCGGCCCATGTTTTGAGGACTAGCTAAACTGAGTGGAGTCTACTTAGTTTTCCTTCCTGCTTGTAAAGCATCCGACCAGATAGATATATATTGCATTTTGTAATAAGCTTTCAATAATAAATTCACCATGTTAGGAAAAAAAAAACAATCGCAGATTGTATTGATAAGGCTTAATATTCCAATGAATCACTGATGTTTCTATAAACAAAATTTGTCTTTTGAACGTTTGCATTCTGTACAAATTTATCCCAACTGGATTATGTACCTACAAATAATTTATAAAATTTGTAATTGTGATATTTCATGTTAGTTATTTTTGTCATTTGAGTTTTAGTTACTAGAGCATGACGCTGTCTTCCTTCCCCAGCATGTTCATGATTATATATATTTCTTGCATATCGTTATATATTATAACGAACTTCTATTACTGCATGCGCTTTTTATATGAGCTTCTGTATTTAATAAATTGAGGATTAAGTACTCGAATCTCAATTCATCTCCAAATCCATTACAAATTAGCAATGAGAATCAGGGCAAAGAAGGAACTAGAGGTACTAAAGCATTGTTATCAAGGCAAAAACAATTGAAGATTAGAAATGTCGAATGACAACGACAAGAAAAAAACTGAAATTGTATCAAGAATGTTTAGGAATATTTTGTTGCAAACCAGATATTAGAAAAAAGAAAAGTAGCAATGCTGATCACGTTAGTAGGACAGGAAATTTACAAAATATCGAAAGACTTCTGTGATCCGATTTATATTATCAGAAGATAAATCATATAATGATTTATGTGAAATTTTAAAGAAGCAGTTCGCACCGAGAGTATCGGTATTCAAAGAAAAAATTGAATGTTACGAGCTGAGACAAACGGAGGAGTCAGTAAATAAGTGGTTTGCGCGAATCAAAAGGTAGTAGCTGCACCCTAACAGCACAAAGTTGACTCTAAGTCGACTCTGAATCGATATACTATAGCTTTTAGATGTCTGAAAAATGGACGTAAGTCAACTTTAGATGATTTGGAGACATCTCTAAGTCATACAATGTCCCACTTTAAAGACGACTGTAAGTCTTTAAGTCAACTATTCTAGACTGTGATTCGATTCATGCCCACAATACTCGTGAACAGCATTCATCCTTGTTATTAATTATAGTTAAACAACAAGGCCAAAATGATTCCATATTTAAGCTTTATGAGTATAAATCGCACTAGACGATATTGGAAGAACGTCTGTGCAAAATCGACTTAAAGGCCTGACTTAGCAAAGTCAACTTGCAGTCGACATTTCGACGTTTGCGCTGTTAGGATAGGTTTGGTAGATGACACTATTAGAGACAGATTCGTAGCGAGATTAAGAAAAATTTGAGATAGAGTATATGAAGAAGAGCATACAGCTACTTTACAATCCATTTTAGAAGTAGCTAGGAAGAAGGAAACAGTTTTGGCATCGTCATCGAAGACCAGCAGATGTTCACAGTTTGAAGACGGGAAAAGTCAAACCGACTCAGCAAAAAACAACAAAAAAGAAGAAGAAAAGAACTAAAAACACGAAGTCATCATCAAGAGTCCCAGGATGAGTTAAAATGCGTACACTGTGGGATACGAAGCATATTTTTGCGAGATGTAAATATAGAGCTTACAAATGTAAGATATACAGTAAAGAAGGTCATTTGACTAAAATATGTAGAAATAAAAATGCGGTGTCCAACACAAATTATTTAGAGTCAGAAAAAAAAAGAAGAAGAGATTGTAGACATGTACAGTTTGAGTAGCGCAGCGGCAAGTGAAGAGCCTTTAATTGTTAAAATAGAAGAAGATCAGCTGGTAGATATGAACACCGGAGCAGATAAATCGATTATGGAAAAGTTTTTTAAAGAAAATTTAGTCATTGTAAATTAGAAAGTACGAGGGTGACTAAAAATATATAATGGAGATATTATAGTGCCAGAAAGAAACAAATTTAAAATTAATATTAAATATAACGGAATGATAGTTAAAAGTCTGTTAATTATAGTTAAAAGAGATAACAGAATGTTAATGAGGAATGTTAATGGATTAATAGAGATTTAATAAGATTATTAAAAAATAATATTACATCCTTTCATTGTATAAAAGAAAGTAATAATTTAGAAGAGCTACTGCAAGATTATAAAGAGTTATTTGATGATCAGTTAGGCAAATATAAATTTGAAAAGGTAGATTTAAAAGTAATTAAAGAAGTTAAACCAATTTTTGTCAAACCGAGGCCAATATCTTTAACTTTTAGATGAAGTAAGTGAACAATTAGATGAATTAGAAAGAAAAAGAGTAATAGAATTAACTGACACATCACACTGGGGACCCTTAATACCAATTGTTAAGAAGGACGGGAATTTGCACGAACTATAAAATTACAGTTAATAAATATATTTAGAAGATGTTATCCTTTACCGCGGATAGAAGAGGTGTTTGCAGTTTTAAGCGATGGAGAGTCTTTTACTAAATTAGATTTAATGGCAGCATATAATCAATTAGAAGCTTCAGGAGAAATCAATAAATTCTTAGCGTAGAGTACACATAAGAGTATATATTTGCTCAAAAGGTTTCCTTTTGGAACCAAACCGGCATGCGCGATTTTTCAAAGAACGATGAGAAAAGTTCTGCAGGGTAAAATGAAAAATGTAATCAATTTTATCGATGATGTTGTAATTACGGATGCAAATAAGGAACATTTAAAAAATTTAAAAGAAGTGTTTAAATGCATTTCGAAAACAGAGTTTAAGATTAATATTAAGAAATTAATATTTTTCCTGAAATTAAATATCTTGAACATATTATTAACAAGGATAGATTATATAAATCCAGAAAAGGTAGCAATGTTAGAAATACCTAAACCTAAGAATATGTCAAAAGACTTTTATCATTAACCTGTTACGGTAAGTAAAATTCATTACAGATATTAGCACTCTTATATGAACTCCAACGCAATAACACATTTAAACGACAGTGTAACGAAGCCTTTAAAAAGAAAAAAGAGTTAGCATCGAAAAGTAATGTTAATACATTTTAACAAAAATTGGAAATTAAAATTAGTCTATGATGCATCTAAGGTTGGCATTGGAACCATTACATGTTTTATCTGGTACGGAAAATCCTTTCTTTTGCTTCTAAAGTCATAAATCAGAAAAAAATTATTATTAATACACAAAGAAGTATTGGGTTTGCAATTTCCATCAATAATAAATAATGAATTTATTTTATATTCTGATCATAAACCTTTAGTAACATTATTCGGAAAACATAAAGGCATTCCGCAAATGGCAGTGGGTAGGCTGCAAAGATGGGTTTTATTTTTAAGGATTTCAGTATAAGTTTGAACACATCAGGGACATTAAAAATGAAGGTACGGATGGCTTGGCCAGATTGCCAAAAAACAAATGAAAAGGTTAAAAATGAGGACTACTTTTATTTTATCACATCGGAACGCACACCTATAGATGCAGCATAAATTAGAAAAGAATTGCAAAAAGATAAAATGCTAAGTAAAATATATTTGTGCGTAAGAGAAGGATATCAGTAAAAAAATGAAGATTAAAGTCAGTAGAAGAAGAAGTAAAAATCTACGCAAGTAAAGCAAATGAAATCAGTATTGAAAATGGTATTCTTATGTAGGAATACAGAATAATTGTTCCAAGCAGCTTAAAAAAGCATTGTTGAGAGATTCACGGAGCGCATTTAAGAATGATTAAAATGAAAACAATAGCAAGGCAGTATTTTTGGTGGCCTAAAATTGATAACGATATGGAAAATTATGTTAGAAATTGTGAAACTCGTAGAGTTGTAGCTAGGAATCCTAAGAAGTCACCATTAATTAAGTTTCAGGAAGCGGAAATTCCGTTTGATAGAGTCCACATTGATTTTAGTAGACCTTTTAAAGGCAAACGTATTTAATTCTGGTGGATGCATTTATTAAATGGCCAGAGGTATTCGAAATGTCTAATATGAGTACGGATTGTACTATTAAAAAATTAAGGGAATGTTTTGCATTATGTTATAATTATTCTACATATAATTTTTTTCAGATAATGGTAGGCAATTTGTGTCTGAAGAATTTGAAAATTTTTGTAAAAACAATGATATTAGTAAAAACTTCTGCTCCGTATCATCAACTACGGGTTGGCGGAAAACGCAGTAGATTGTTTTAAGGGAGGAGGATTAATTACGGGCACTTGCGGATAAGCGTAATTCGGAATCAAGCATGACTACGTTAATGGATAGATATTTGGCTTCATATAGAAATGCGCCGCATACTAGTGTAGAAGAAAGCCAAAAGAAAGTGAAACTTATGTTTGGACGAGAATTAAGAATTAGATTAAATTATTAAGTGATCAGGAAAGAGATAAGGTTAGGATTAAGCAAGTGCAATATTTTAAAGGGAATAGACAAGTTTGGATAGAGTCAGGAGACATAGTTTATGTTAAAGATTACAAGATTCTTACTAAGCCTACATGGCGCAGGGCTGTTGTAAAAAAAAGTTAGGTAGTAGAACATATTTATGCGAGATCTTAGACTCTGAAAAGTTAGTTTGGGAAAGACATATCGGGCAGATCGTTATCGTTAAAGCAGAAAAATTTTGTAAGGAAGAGGAAATATGAATCAAGATAGTAAAGTGTCCGAGTCAAAGAGTTTAGAAGCAAGCCAGGAAAAAAAGAAAGATTCAAAATTGTTAAAAATTAACGAAGAAATTAAGGCGAATGTTAACGGTAGACCTAAAAGAAAAATCAAACAGATTCAAAAGCTTAATTTATAGCGTCTTTGCCGGGGAGGAAATGTCATATTTCATGTTAGTTATCTTTATCATTTAAGTTTTAGTTACTAGAGCGTGGCGCTCTCTTCCTTCCCCACGTTCATGGTTATATATATTCCTTGCTTATATATTATAACGAACTTCTAGCACTACGCGCACTTTTTGTATGAACTTCTGTATTTAATAAATTGAGTACTAAATATTCGGATTTTGATTTATCTCTGAATTCATTACAGTAACCATTTTTGTTTTTTAGAAGCTTATGATATGTATATATATATATATATATATATATATATATATATATATATATATACTATATACTTAGTTACTACTACTACGTATAGTA
>NW_012130114.1:329125-360480 GCF_000143395.1 Atta cephalotes | reverse complement strand
ATATATATATATATATATATACTATACTTATACTTACTATATATATATACTATTATTATTATTAGTTATAGTATATATATATATATATATATATATATATATATATATATATATATATATATACATTTCTGTTTAAAATTTGTCGATGTATACTTCGGGATAGATGATGCATTTGTATACAGTCACAGTCGGATCATTGAACATCTCTGATTTATGTTTCTGAAAGTATGGACATGATATAATGCAATTACTTTTTTTATATATAAATAAATTTTTAACAAAATTACCTGTAAATGATATCAATTTAAAATCTGTCAAGAATATTGCGCTGCAATATTTGGCCATTCTGGAAACTCTTCATTATGTTCATTCCAAGTCCAGCTATGTGTAAAAAATTTCCCATACTTTTATTACACATATACTTTAACTGTACTTTTTTATACATATGTCTTTCACGTTTTATAGAAACAAATCATATCTAGACGAATGTTTTGTAGAGCACATAATATAAATCATAGTTTTTCCTGTATCTTATTAAAATATCGTTCGTTCGCGAAGTAGATTTTGCAAATTTCACAAAAAATAGTTCTTTCGAGCGTTTTAAATTGTATCAAAAATTTTTGACTATTTTTTATTTCATCTATATCTGAGTCAATCTATTATTAATTTACTTTATCAAGGCCTGTGTCAGATTGTTTTCGCTTTCTTTTTCTACAATATCGATTTCAGTATCTATTGCTAAATTAATTGATTTTGTTGTTTCGATATCTTTTATAAAAGTAACATCTTACTTTTTGTAACTAATTTTATTAATAGTCTCTTGCTCTATTTCCCAATTATTTTGAATATTCTCTCAGCTGCAATCTCCTGTTCAATATTCTGATAATTCTGAACATTCTTCCCGATTGTAGTCTTTTGTTATTTTGTTCATTTTGAACATTTCGATACCTTTTATAAAATTCTGCTTTTCGTAACTAATCTTTTAATCTGTTTCCTAATTACTTTCAATATTCTTCTCATCTATAATCTCCTGTTTAATATTCTGATCATTCTGGATATTCCCACCTATAATCTTCCTCTCATTATTCTGATCAATAATATGTTTACACATGCTACTGCTTATTGCAATATTATTGTTATGTCTCTACTATTTTGTGTGCTATCAACTTATTAGATTCGTCAAAGCTGTCATTGCAGAGTTTACTGTTTCATATAATTATCAAATGTATCTATCAAATGTATCTTGAAAGTTCAAGTCGCATAGATTCACATTCGATCGAGTCAACAAGCTCGCTTTTTTAGTTCCTTTAATAACAATTGCTTGAATTTGATAGTCCAGAAATTTTAGGTTTTTCAATAGGACATTAAGATGCGATCTTCATCTGTAAAAATAGCATCTTTCTGCTTTTGATCTAATTGAATTCGTAAAATCTCATCTACTGCTACTGCACTAAGAATCAGTTTACAACTAATATTTAAATAATTTAAACAACGTCTGCATATATTGGGAAGTAAATTGTCATTCGGCTAAATCTAAAAATAAAAAAAACAATGTTACTATACATTATGTATAATAAATATATAAATTTAAAAGTTTAAAAAGCACAAAATATCACGCAACATTTTAATTTACAATGATCGGTAAACGTCTACTTATTTTTTCAGGAATATAGTTATTTTTGTGTTCAAATATTGTAATAATCTGAAGACTTTTCTCCACATAAACGGCATATTTCTTGTGAAAAAAATTACATTTTTATCGAAATAGTCTATTTTTGTATCCATTATATCTTTAAAATCAATAAATTCTCTGTTTATAAAATAAATTCCATTAAATAAATAAGAATAATAAATAATATCAAATTCAATATTTTATTCTTATATAAACTGTATGATTTGATACAAAGTATGTTCTTAAAATAAATATGTAATAAATACATATTTTATATAATATTGTATGTATGTACATTTACATATTGTATTACACATACCGTTAATAATAATATATATTTAAAAAATATATCTGTGCAACAATAGGTTTTACATGTTTCGATCAAAGTTCATCATATTATCACGTCGCTCAATGTCCTTAAGCTCTAACATATCTGTTTTAAGATGCAATTTAATAATTTCTCTCCAAATGTCCATCCTATGTTGTTCATTATCGATACCAATCCGCCTCAAGCTATTTTCATTTATTCTTAACAATGTCTTTCCTGTAATGTCGTGCTTAAAAGATAGAGAAGATTTTTTTTATTTTATGCTAAAAATACATTTTCATCAATAAAAAAAATCTTAATGTATAATTAATAACGTTCTACGATGGAATTAGGTCTTACAAACTTCGATTAAGCTAATCGATCGATTAAATTTCATTATTGCCAACTGCTGACTGAAAATATAAACTAATTTTCTGGCAGCTGTGAAGAACAATGTGATAATAATAGCACAGGTCCTTATTAATGGCAATTCTCAATCGTGAAAAAGCATAAATCGAGCATAGCGCTCCGCCAGAAAATAATGTTTTCAAATCTTGCAGTCTTGGCAATATTTAATTGACCGATTAAGACAACGATCCACTTGATGCTACAAATTTTCTATGAAAAACTATTCTCCTGCTTAAAATTTTCTATAAAAAATTATAGGAACATATGGAATTTGTATAATTATTTATAGTTTTCAATAGTTTTTATAGTAGGGCACGAGAACGACTATAAAAATTCTACAATTATCAATAAAATTCTATGATTTTCTATTTAGTATTTTACTTATTAAACTCTTATCAACTTTTTACAATAAAAGTTATTGTACAATATGCTCTTTGTTTCCTGTTTCTTGTTTTTTACCTTTTGCTTTTTTCTCTTTTGCAACCGTTTTATCAACAATTATATCTTTTGCGACGTATTTCTTGTTTCTTTCGAAGTTTGTTAACTTTTATTTTGGGCGATATAAAACAAAAAACCGGATTAGCAGAAGCAAAAAGACAAGATGTAAAAAATAACAAAAAAAACAGGAAACAAAAAGCAGGCTTTATGATGTAGAACAGGCTTTATGATGTTTCATGTACAATACCGACCTATAGGTATCTACGATTTTCTATGAAAGTCGAAATTTTTTATGAGAAACAACTTATTGGCCGTTGGCTGGCCAATGTGTTTCAACAGATTTTCTCATATAAGTTTTGATGAATTTACTAGAAGTCATCAATACTGTTCTATGTAGCATTACATGCATTCAGTGATCTATCGGTAATAATAGGAAATATCCCACTGTAATGCTTATAGGTTTTAATAGCTTTTTAATTTCTTGAAAACAAAATTATGGTAAGTAATTATTTAGAAAATACTTCTCATCTTCAATTTCAATGAAATTATTCTCATTTGACGCGTTTTTGCATGAAACGAAAGAATCCGATAGTAAAATGTTGTGCCTAGTCCCGTAAATCGAGCGTTAAAGTTAATTAAATGTTAAAAGAAATTTATCACATTGACTTAATGCAGCTCTACGTACACTATGTTAATAGATATTTATTTAGATTCATTACCTCATCTCCGATTTTAATAAAATTAAGACTCAGTCGACACGTTTTTATTTAAAACGAAAGATAACTCTGTTTTTGCAACAAGTTAACTTTTAAAGTTTTAATAATTTTTAAAAGTTAACTTTTCGCAGATAGCAAAAGCAGAACAGTCTTTCATTTTTAATAGAAACGTGTCAAATAAGCCTAATTTCATTAAAATCGGAAGTAAGATAATAATTCTAAATAAATAAAAATACGTACACATAATGCTGCATTAAGTGTGACAGATTTCCTAATCTTAACAGTCGTCAACTTTAACGCTTAATATTTCGGTTCGCAGGACTAGGCACATTTTACTACTGGATCCTTTCGTTTCATGCAAAAACGTGTCGAATAAGCATAATTTCGTTGAAATTGAAGATGTCTTTTAAATAATTATACTAAACTAATTTATATAAGAAATCAAATAACAGTCGAATTGTTCTAAATTGTCTACATATACGTGCGATTAGAGCTCAAAGTTAGCGTGTAAGATTATTATTCCATAGGTCTTAGGCTCTTAGGTTCAAATCTTGTCAAAACCCTGTGCGTTTTCAGAAATATGTACATGCATATAAATGTTTGACGTATCTCAATCATGATGAATATATGATATTAATATAAGAACAAAAAGTATTTTTTATTTCTTATATTTACATCATTTTTGCATTTTGGTATCTAATAGGTGTGAATCGAAGTGAAATCCCTATTGGAAACTCTTGGAAACTATACATTACTTCACATAGAAAACTATTAGGGATAGGGATTTACCGATTCAAAATGCTCATTAAAAGCTATAGAGAGAACTTTTTCTACAGTTTTCTATAATAAATTTTAAGCAGAATAATGTTTCGAAGCATTTTTTTTATTGGATAATTAGTGAAATTCTTTCTTCTGATTGGTCAGTCAAATGCTTCCAAAGCGTTTGTAGCGCCAAGTGGATCACCCCAGATAGCAAAGCGATATTTCAGCAAAATCGCACAAATATGATTGCTTATGCTGGCAACTTGCCATAGATTTGTCTTCAACGATTTCGAATATACCGACATTGCAACATGCAGGCAACAGTATGTGTACCAGCAGTTTAACAACAAGACAGCAGCATCAATATTATCTGTGTTGTCGGTATAAGACAGCATTGTATGATGCTGCATATTATTATATCAACATGATGGCAGTAGTACAAATTTTAATGATGATTTTAAAGTTGTTGGCAAATTGCTGGCAAGTTATTACTCAAAGTTACATCGTGAAGGCATCAAGCTGCCAACAAATGAAGATTCAGTTGCTGCAATTCTGGAAGCAACACATGCTTAGCAATATATAGCAAGCAACAAGACATACACGTTGCTATCTGGAACACTCTATGTTAATCGAAGTTTATAAAACCATCTCTTATATCTATATCAGGACGACACCTATTATGGAAATCATGAAGTCAGAGAGAAGGAGATCCAATTAGCACGCAAACCGAAAAAGCGGTCCTGATTTGTGATCCCTAATTAGGAGAAAGTCCACTGAAAGAAATGGAATTCTGTAATTGGGTGTCATTTTGAGGGTCATTTTAAAGCATTCGTAAAGCGGAGCCTATAAAAGCCAATAAAATTCGTAGCGATCGTAGGATTTTAAATCGTAGAAAATTAACCAATCATAATCGAATATGAGAAGTATAATCGATTATGATTCGACTATGATTGGACATAATTTTCTACGACTTATGATTCTGCAACTGTTATGATTATTTCTATTGTAAACTCCTGGTATTAGATGTCCTTAGTGAAAAAATGTCTCTGAAAATTTCGCTGTAAATGCCTGAAAAAATTTTTCAGAGATTTTCAATAACATTCGAAGACTTTCTCAATGAAATTCAGGCATTATTAGGGATTTCTCTGAAAATTATTTCCAAGTGTCTAAAAGTCTTTGAATTTCGTTGAAATTCGGGATTTCAATAATATCTCTCTGAAGAGAGAATTTTCATAATTTGTCACTTTTTAGAGACTTTCAGCGATTTTTTGAAAATTGTTAAGAGTCTGAAAGTCCTTGAATTTCACGGGAATTCAATAATGTCTCTGAAACTTAAATAGACAATAAATAATACACTCATCAATTAAAGAAGTGTAATACATAACGCAAAAACCCCAGAAGTCTCAGGTTCGAATCCCAGGTGAGTATTAATCCTCATCCTAGGTAAGTATTTTTCAAAATAATTTCAGGTAAAATCATTACACATAGAACAACTTTTTTAAAAGAAGAAAATAAAATTTATAAATCTTAAAATATAATTTTTTTTTCGAATATCATAATGAAAATCTCTTAAAATCTTTGACAAATTCTGAAGATCTATAAATATACTGTAAAAAATTTTACGAAAATCATTAAAAATCACTGAAATATTTTAACAGATCTCTGAAATTATACTGAAAAATTCTTTGAAAAATTCTGCAACATCCGAAAATACTGATATTTTCAGGAAAATTTTCAAACTTTTTCAGAGAAATTTTCGGAAATTTTTTCACAAGTGTATACGTAGCGTCGCTGCATGTATTTGTTGCTTCAATTTGTGATTATAAATTCAAATATCTTTATCTAAATATCTTTCTAAAAATGTAATGCTCATAGATTTTTTTTTTACTGAATTCGTTGATGTCTCTTGAAACAATTCCATTGGCATGCCAATTATTGAACATTTTTTCCAAGCGAGTTACAATAAGACTACTCTTTCTTGAGCATTTTTGCTAGTACATCCACGTATCTTAACATACTATTTTATCAATATTACAAATACTAAATACACAAATAATATACAGAGACTGAGAAAATTTATGACTTAGCAAGACTGAGATAAGGCTGATCTGTTCGAGGAAGGTTAATTAAAAATGGCGCCTGATTATAGAAATCCCTTCTTTTCAGCGGACTCTCTCCCAATTAGGAGTCATAAATTCTATTTCATAGAGTTTCCGCACCTCCTTCTCTCTTACTTCTTCAAAATGGAAATGTTCTGAATGGATTCCGATCGGAATTATTTCGTTTAACTCTAGATATTTCTAAATGAGTTATTATGAACAGTTCGATTGTTTCCGAGTTGATCGGAAAATTTCCGGCACCTCAACTGTTTTTAAAACAGAAAATTTGCATAGAACAGAATTTGTGTAACCCTCTATGCTATCAATATGACAGATTTCTTAATTTATCAACCTTAAAGCTGATTCTACAATGAGTCAATAGTCGGTAGCCTTTCTAACACGCATTCTACAATAAGCTATTAGTCATAAATCAGAAGTTAGAAGCTGGAAATTAATCAATCACAAGTCATCAATTTCCAACTTCTAACTTCTGATTTATGACTAATGGCTTATTGTAGAATGGCCATAAGACGGGGAGCAAAGATTGTTGCATAACGCATAATATAATGTATAAGAAAATGTACCAATTAAGTGTACCAATTCTTCGTTTCCTTTCTTTCCATAAAACAATAAACTCTGATTGATTGAATTTCTTATGAATGTCTTATGTCTTATCGATGAGGATGTATCAAATACAAACTTGCATAGATGCCGCATAAATGTATTAATCACATTTCACGTGCGTTTTTATAGGAGAAATGCAATTAGATAATTTTTTTTATTCATACGTTTATGCGGCTATGTAAAGGACTAAGCCCAGTTTGGATTCTGACTGAACAGCATTAAGACCTAGAAATTGTAAAGCATAAAAAAGGATTTAAAAGTTCCATATGCACAATTTTGTAAAATGAATCCTTTGAGTGCAACAACTGTTCAAAATTCACTTTATGACTATGTATTGTGTACTATGTAGGACTGATTTTATTCGATTCCTCAAATCATCTATAGCATTTTTGCTTGGTTGCATCGCCCACCGCAACACTTAGACAGTATAGCGTTTTCTTGGCTGGTGATAGGCAAACTCAATATACCAGGTGTATAAGCTTAAATCCGCTGTTTTTAGTCAGAAAAACACATTTTTTTTTTCCTAGAAAGCAAAAACAAATTTATTCAAAGTACTTGCCCTCGCTAACTATACATTTTTTTCATCTTTCGAGCAATTTGTGTATACCACGCCAAAAAAATTCCTCATCTTTCGAGGCAAACCACTCAAGCCATTTTCGGACGTCTTCATAAGAATCGAAGTCGCCGCAGCGTGGCTCATCGAAAACAGGTGATAGTCAGAAGGTGCCAGGTCTGGTGAGTAAGCGGAATGGGGTAGCACTTCCCAGTTGAGTGTCTCCAAGTAGTTTTGGACCATTGTTGACGTGTGCAATGGTGCGTTGTCGTGGAGGAAAATGAGCTTGTCATGTCTTTTCCGATAATGCCTTTTTTCACGCAGAGCATGGTGCAATTTGATCAGTTGTTGATGGTAGCGGTGAGTATTAACAGTTTCACCAGGTTTTAACAGCTCGTAGTAGATGACACCCTCCTGATCCCATCAAACACACAGCATCGTTTTCCATCTGAAACGATTTAGTCTTGAGGAAGATGTTGATAATTGGGCGGGATCAACCAAGATTTCTTACGTTTAGGATTCTGAAAATAGATCCACTTTTCATCGCCTGTCACAATCCGATGCAGGAACGACTTTCTTTTTTATCTGGCAAGCAGAATTTGGCATATGTTTTGGTTCCATCTACCTATCGTTCAGTTCATGCGGCACCCATTTTCCGATCTTTTGAACCTTCCCCATGGCATGTAGTCGCATGGAAATGACTGCTTGAGAAACATTCAATTGCTGAGCAAGCATTTTTTGCGATTGGATATCGTCCTCGTTCAAAAGAGTCTGCAATTGACAGTCCTCAACCTTTCTGGGCCGATTTTCACGCTTCTTGTCACTCAGGTCAAAATTTTTGAACCAGCGAAACCAATCTCTGCACATTGTTTCCGATAAAGCATTGTCGCCAAAGGTCTCCACAAGCATTCGATGCGATTCGGCAGCGATTTCTTCAAATTGAAACAGAAAAGTAAAGCTTCCCGCATATGCTTTTTTTTTTAGCAAAAAACTAGATTACGAAAGAAAAAATGTATGTTGTTGTATGAAATTGCTGATGATGTGCACTGGTTAATGTTGACAGATGTCAAACACATAAAAAAAAGTGTGTTGTGTGCCCAGCTTTGTACGCTCACTAATGCCACCTACAGCAAACCACTTGAGCAAACAGCAGATTTAAGCTTATACACCTGGTAATGTGTTTCCGTGTTTCCGTGGCTGTAGTGTAGTGTACAAATTTTATGTACGAAGTAGGGTTTTGCTACACGATTTCAAAAAGACGGCATAGAGCCAGTGTGATATTAAAAATTTGAAAATGAAAGTCAACCGGCAGCAGAATTAAACACAATAGCATGAAGTACCATGGTGTATATACACTTTTGTAGTGCAACACTAATGCAACATTTACACGCAACTGGTATAGTGCGAGGTTACACTCAGTGTATCTCTCAAGAGAAAACACTATTAATATCTGGAATAGTCCAATCTTGACGAAGACAACTAAAACCTTTTTTGGATCTCAAATAGTTATAAGTAATATAAGTGATACATATTAATCGATGAAGAGGGAAAAGAGAGATACTCGAAGTACGAAACAAAAGGTTTTAATTGCCTAACAAGGACTTAGCCGGATCACTGAACTGTATCAAATATATTTTAGATATTGCTTCAATGTCTTTGGTCTGGTACAATCCGTTACCGCCATCACGAGGAGATGCCATGGACGCAGAGAAATTGGATAACCCGGAAAAAAATATTTTATGTATAATTATATTTTATGTATAAAATTATATAAAAATATGTATAATTTTATATATAATTATATATATTTATATATAATTACGAAGGCAAATCAATAAGTTCTTAGAAAATCTTTTAGAAGGCACTCGCAATATCATGTCACATTACTTTTTGACAAGTAGCATCTCTCAGCTGATTACTGTCAAATTTTGAGCGAAATTCATCGCGTGGTTTCATTTCTGTAGACGATTAAAGCGAACAATCTTTATATTTTTTGTAAAATGGAAAAAAACGAATTTCGCAGTGATCAAACATCTACATATGAAAGATTTAACGCCGAAAGAAATCAAAGCCGTGTTGGATAATGTTCATAGCACATCTGCACCAGCGTTTGCGACTGTATACAATTGGGTGAATGAATTTAAACGTGATCGTACATTCACATGTAGTGCATCTCGTTCGGGACGTCCAATTAAGGCTGCTACGCCAGAAATCATCGATAAAGTCTACGTATTATTTTGACTGATCGACGAGTGAAAGTGCGCGAGCTTGTTGAGGCCACATATCACATGGCAGTGATTTCAATTTTACACGAACAATTGAAAAAGCTATTGGCAAGATGCCGCGTTTGCTCACTGTGAACCATAAGCGCGACCGTGTGACGATTTCAAAATAATGTTTGGAGATGTTTCAACGTAATCCAGAATTTCTGCGTCGACTTTATTCTTTAATCGAGTTAAATGAAAACTCGCTGCACAACTAACAACTACCCAGCAAACATTTTGTTCCTAAATTGTTGCCAAATTGACATAAAATTCCAATGGAATTAAGTACCAAAACCAGAGCCTACTGTGTCCGTAATAAGACATGCAATATAAACCATATCTGAAAATATATTCTCAAATTGGAGCCAATATCAAAGCAGATTTAGTATTAATATGATCACAGATCTACACCAAATGCAGATCTATAATCAAATATGCTGACTATGAAGAATGGCACAAATACAACCCAAATACAGTCTGTGGCCAAATATATCAACAGAGGGATACCAAATATAAACATACAAATGTAAAATAATTTCGACCGCGTGAATTAAAATACATAATGTAAGTGAAATAATAAATTAATTAGAAATATATTAAGAAGGGCTACAAACCCTATTAAGAATAAAAATAAAATATAAATAATAAGCAAGATATATTAAAAAGCGCTAAAATAACATATTACAAGAAATTAAAACAAACGGCGTTTCGACTTCGATCAGTCATTCTTAATTAGACATGTAATATTTTTAAGTAAAATATTTATATAAATTTAAAAAGTCAACGGCTAATGATAATTGAAAGATAATTAAATGAGACGGAATACAGATTTCGGCTTTGATGTAAAAAATAATGACATAATTACATCCTATGGTTATCGCATTGATATGAAAACGCATCCTATTGTCCAAATCCAAATCCAAAAAGACCAATTTCTAGCAATGTCATTGTGCATATGTCAGAACGGAGATTACTCGCTATTACAATAATTTGATAAAAATATATGTCAGTATCGGTAAAAACGATGAAAAACTCAGTCTGTTAATATAATAATAGAAGAATATAAAACAAGATAATTAATCTTGCTTATTATTTATATTTTATTTTTATTCTTATAGTTCGTAGCCTTTTGTAACATATTTCTAATTAATCAAATATAATCTAGTTTTATTGCTGAAATATAATATTGTTGTGTTTTTAGAATGTGATATTAATCAATAATTACACTGTGCGACAAAATAAATTATTGGAACGCGATTCCGAATCTGAAGATTGATTGTGAGAAAATCAATAATTATTGATTAACATCACGTTTTAAAATACACACGACAAAGTTATAAAATAGTAAAAAAAAACATTCGGAAGCCCCATTCGAAAGAATTTGGGAATCTCTAGAGGACTCGCCAACTTAATTATTTGCATATATCTTTTTTAGGATTCCTGGACTTTTTATGAGAAGCGAGTCCATCTCGTGGCGGGATCGCATATGACAATGACAGATTTTAATCAATTTTTGACGACAATTTGCCGTAAAGTAAGAGTCAGTAAGATTTGCTCAGCTTTTGTCGTGAACTTACTGTTATTAAATTGTTATTTATAAATCTTGTTTGGTTTTTGTCGACAATTTGATCTCATGTTCCTTATTTGCTGACATCAAAATTTGCATTAAATTTGTCTTGTAGCAAGATTTTAGAAAATTTGTTTGCGATAGGATTTAGTTATCTGGGAGCGTATTTAATGGAAGTTTGTTAACAATACTAACAATAACAAAGTATATTTCCTATTTGCAGCAAATCGGTAAACATAATTTGTTGTCAATATTTGCGATTGCAGAAAAGATTATAGAGGTAGTAAATGCGAAAAATTAGTCATCTATTTAGGTTAAAATTGGTTAAGTCTTCCGACTACCGACTCATTGTAGAATTAGCATAATAATTAATATCTTGATTCGCAGAGCAAAGCGACACTTTTTTGCCAGATTCATTTATTTCATGTAAAAACGCGTAATAAGCTTAATTTTATTGATTTTTGAGATGTAACTAAATTTTATTACCTCGGAAACGCGACACTTCGACTGCGATTCCATTCATGCGTTCTTGCTATTATGGTTTACGAGCGGAATGAGCTTTCCTATTTCTGTAGATCGTAAGCGAAAAGAGAGGAATAGAAGAAATAAATAATAAGCAATAATGATGCAGCAAAAATAACTAAACTCAATAAAATGTTTGCATCGGCATGATAGCTAAATACGTGTTAAGGTATATCCACACAACTTGCATAGCCGCATAAACGTATGCATAAAGAAATCTAATCATATTTTATGTGCGACTTTATAAAAGAAATGCGATTGGATAATTTTTTTTATGTTTATGCGACTGTGCAAGTTGTGTGGATATATCTTTAATGTATATTTTCATCAGCAAAATAAAGTAAAATATTTCACCAGCACTCAATTAACAACAGTAATTGTATTTTAAACCCAATTTTGTAATATATCATGCCGATATAATTACATACTCGTTACATCATCATTAAAATTTAATTCGTTTGAATCTTGTTTGTTTCTGGCTTGATAATTAGGATTTCAAAAAATTTTCAATAAAATTCCACTTTTCAACTCACTATTCACAGCTATGTGCTGTTACATTTTCGTAGTATAGGTATCGGACATTTTAATTAAGACGATTAAAATATAGTATATAATTTTATCTAGCGATATTTCTTAGACTAGTGATTGGTCATAAAAGTCCACTTTGCCCGTTTCTCTCGTTCATTTCAGATTTAGAGAAATAGCCCATTCTGCTCGGAAACCATAATAGCAAAAACACGGAATTGCGGTCGGAAACTCGCCAGTTGGAATTTCGCATTTCCGATTGGAATCGCAAAATTTTCATAATAGGTGCCCAGATGGTGGGATTAATGATTACGATTGACGGTTGCCCAGTTCCACTTCGACCAATCACGTAGCAAGTTAATCGTAATTGGCTGAAATAGAATCGGACAACCATAATTGTCAATCAGTCATCTACTTCCCTTAGTAACGCGGCAAATCTATGGAGAAGCAGGATTAAAAACAAAATTTGAAAAACATACTTATGACAAAGTAAAAAATACTTACATGCAGAAACAGTTCATAGTATAGCTGATAATAGTCGCTGCAGTGTCGTCTCAGCCATTTCTGCACATCTAATACATTCCATAAATACACCGGACGTGGTCGAGTTGTCTTGCTCTGGAAAATGCAATAATTTATACATTGGGATAATCCTGGTGGAGCCTAGCGACGCTAAAGTACTTATTTTCGAAAGCTTGGCAGCACCAAGTATATATTATACTTTTAGGGATACATCGGACATTCCGAAAAATATCCGGTATCCGATATTATGCTTGGCGCAGGTTATAATGAAGTACTACGTGAGGCAGCCACTTGCAATAGAGTTCTTAAGATATACTGTCTTTCGCTATAAGAGATTATTTATTCCCGTTTCCGCTACATGGTGTCAAAAGTGGGATCGTTTACGCGAAGATAAAAATTATGTGAAACTAGTCTTTGAGAAGCAAGGAAAAAGATTTTCTTAAATCGCGTACAGATTTGTATCAAAACGCCGTTACAAACTGTTCGCGAAGAAGCCGTCGCAAGAAGAACGGCGTGCAATATGAATGATAGCTCGAACGCTATCACGAACATCATTGCATAAAACAATGTAAAGATTTGTATCTGAACGCCATCGCGAACAAGACGTGTGCAGTGTGGACGATGTCTCGAACATCATCGTGTAACATCGGGTCGATCGGCCGAGAAGTTGATTTTTCGCCGCCACATCAAAGAAATATTTGCAATTAGCTGTGTACAGATTTGTATCAGAACGTCGCCGCAAATACTGCTGTGAACAAGACGGCGTGGTAGTATCAGTGTGGATAGTATCTCGAGCGTCGTCGCGAACATCGAGCCCTCCTACCAAGGAGGGATCAAGGAATTAATTTTTTATCAAACAAATCATCGCACTTTCATGCAGTTCTTCGTACACTATCGTTTGATTCTACTTCTCAGTTTGCATTCTCGGCGTGAGTGCAGTGATCGAAGGAAAAAAATTTCTTGTTAAATGAAAAATATAGAACATTTGAATTGTTATGTTAGAAAACAAAGCATCAATTTTTTTACATACATCTGTCACACTAGGCTCAGAAACTAAATTGAAACTAATAAAAATGGAACATCATACGCAGGACGTTCGCGATGAAGTTCGTGACAGTTCGCGGCGATTACAACAAAGCATCAATATGATGGCGTTTGCGACGGCTTTCGCGACGATATTCGTAACAGCATTCGCGAACGGTCAGACTGCCTACATCAGTGAATCATTTAAAACCTTATAACCTTATTTGTCGAAAAAATTTCTTTCGAAAATGCTTAGTTTTTTCTAAATATTTCATCATCCCAGGACTTTTTACTCAGCCTGTATAATGCTTTAATAAACACATCAGTGTAATAAATACTTGAATTGAATTATAAATATAGTGTCACAGTTCATAAATACAACTTTATGCAGCACACTATGAAACATCATTTAAGATTATAGATATATATAGGGTTTTTCAATAGAGACGCTTGAAATTTGTTAGATCATAGTAGCCATGTTGTTAAAGTAACATCTATTAAATTTATTGTGAATTGTTTAGTAATGTTTCCATGGCAAATCACCATGGAAGATCATAGTGTTGAACAACGTGTGCAAATCATAAAATTTTATTATCAAAATCAGTGCTCCGTTCGAGAAACGTTCATTACGTGATTTTTATCCTCGCCACAACTATCCTGCCGAATCGACTATTCGACGTTTGGTGGCCAAATTCGAATCAACCGGTTCGATAAATAATCAGCCAACACCAGTACGTCGCCGAAACACAAGGTCTGCTGAAAACATCGCTGCTGTGAGAGTGTACGGGAAAACCCGAGGCAGTCAATTTCTCATCGTTCACAAGAACTTGACCTTTCTGTGACTTCAACTTGGCGAATTTTGCGTTAGAACTTGGGTCTGCACCCCTATAAAATTCAACTGACCCAGGAACTTAAGATAAACGACTATAGACAACGCCGTATTCGCTGATTGGGTTCTGGAGCAGTTGAAAATTAACAAGCAAATTTGGCCAAACAAATCATCTTTAGCGATGAGACCCATTTTTGGATGAATGGATATGTGAACAAGCAAAATTGTCGAATTTGGAATATCAATTCACGCGAGATACACCAGCTCCAAATGCATTCCGAGAAAGTCACTGTTTGGTGCGGATTTTGGTCTGGCGGTTCATATTTCTCGGTTCATCGGTTCATATTTCTTCCAAAACGAAGCGGGCGTTGCCATAATCATCAACGGCGAACGATGATAAGAGATCGATGATAAGCAACTTTTTGTGGCCTAAAATGGATGATATGGATATTGATAATATGTGGTTCCAACAGGCCGCTACGTGCCACACACCGCATGTCACGATGGACATTCTGCACGAGCGATTTGAGGGCATGATTATCTCGCGCAGCGGCGAACTGGCCATCGAGGCGATTTAACGCCTTTAAACTTCTTCCTTTGAGGCTATCTTAAATCGCAGGTCTATACGAATTAACCGCAAACAATTAATGCTCTCAAAGTCAACATAACAAACGCCATCCAGCAAATTCAGCCAGATTTATGTGAGAAAGTCATCGAAAATTGGACCGCCCAAATACGTGTCACCAAGCAAAGCCGCGGCGGATATTTGAGCGATGTTCCATACTTAATAAAATATTCTTTCATATAAAAAAAAAATTGAGTGGATATCTCACACACAACTTGTTTTATTTACATTTAAAAATCGAGCATCCTTATTGAAAGACCCTTTATAATTATATCCAAAATTTAGTGATTCAACAGCATTCAATATAATCTTACAATAAGTGTTTAACATACAAGGTTTTACTATGTATACGAACGGTGAGCTTACCACAATAGAATAGAAAATCTAACGAATATTAAAACTATAATACGAACAGAAAATCTAACATGGAGTCATATAAACAAAGAAAGAAAAGTGATCTTCCCGATTTTCAACTTTTATATTTTCATAAAATTATCAAATATTGAAATGATGTTCTCTAAATTAGCACACAATCTAACAGTATATTTGTGTAATAAGGCGGTAATAGAGAGCCTTATAGGGAGAGATTGGCAAACTTCATCACCTGACTCAGTCTTCTCTGATTGGACATAGTTACCAAAACTATATAGGACATTCATGGATGCAGAAATGAGTTAGAATAAATTAGAGAAGTTGAAAAAATTTTTTTTATCGGCCACTTAGCTCAAAAGCTTCCATTTCATACCAAAAGAACACCCCTAAATTTTTATCAAAAAATATTAAAATTTAGAGATAGTTAGTAGACGATTTTTAAATCAAAGTTTTGATTTTCTTTAATATATGTTTAATTTGATACAAAAATGACTTAATTCGAATGTCGTACTGTATGTTTTTTTAATCACTGAACACGATGCAAGTTCATTTAACCGATATACGCCTTAAGAAATATAACCCGATTAAATGTGAAAAAATGACCAAATTTCGAGTTCAAGGTCGATTTTAGCAAAATTCCAAGTTTAAAATTGTGTCATTTTTTTCATATTAATCGGGCTGTATTTCTTAAGGCGTATAACGTAGGATTAAATCAGGGTTACCTCATAAAAATAACTCGTTCTTTTTCCTAAAAAATACTTGTTATTCGTTATTGCAAAAGTAACTCGTTACCGTTATTGTTACTCAAAATATAATGAGTCGTTACTTTTTCGTTACTTTTTTTCTTGACATTAATAAAACATTATATGCAGATTTTTGTGGTAAAAAAGATGTCAAAATTTTATTTTTTAGTAGAAAAATAGAGCTCAAAAAATATATGTCTATAGTAAACATTGCATTATTTTCATGAATGAAATAGATGCTGTCACATAACATATAAATAAATTTATTTTTCGTATTAATTTTAATAAGATTCTTTAAATTATATGTTTAACTCTTAATATATATACAATTTTCTATATGATTCGTTGATGTGTGGTTAATTTCTCCAAACATACAATACAAAAATTATGAATAGATTCTTATATATATTTCTTATATATATTTCTTATATATTTTCTTATATATTTTAACATCTTTAAAAAATATTTATAAAATTGTACATTTAAAAAGGAGAAAAAGATAGAAAGAATTACTTAACCAGGTGCAATATTTCGAAGAAAAGAAACAAGATGCGAATGACTTATATTAGTGAATACTCTAAAATGATATTATATAATAAAAAAATATATTATTTGTAATATATTTGTAATATTATTTGTAATCTGCTATAATTATAAACATATATTTAATATGTAAGATGAGAATATAACACAGAAAAAAATTTTATTTTAAGAAATTAAATAATTGTAAAAATAAAAAAAATTGTGATTATATCTGAGTTAGTCTATATGTGTAAACTGTGAATACAATGAAAAAAAGGTGTGATCGCGATAGCGAAAAATGTGACTTAGACAGCTAATCAGACTGTTAATGTTTTAGGATTATAGTTACACATGACTAAACTTTTATATAGTTAGAAATAAAGTAACGATAAAGTAACTAGTAAAATTGTTACCGTTATCCCAAAAATGTAATTACATTATCATAAACATTAATAACTCAAAAGAAAATGGAACATCGTTATCTATTACCGAAAAAAGTAACTTGTAACGGTAAGGACGTTACAAATAACGCATTATTTGCCTATTCTGCTGTAATGTAACCTTAATATTAATATTTTTAAGCGATTTTAATCACACGCATGTAAGATTGCAGAGGTGTGAATATTTCTGACACAATTTGTGAATGTAACATGATTATACAAATCAAATATCGATTTATCATCTGCAGTTTCAAAAAATGAATGTATGTACCCTCAGAAAAGTGGATCTTGCTATACAGTTTACATCTACTTTTTCAGTGCGCGCAGCATTCTGTGGTTATAAGTTTTGAGCTGTCATCTCCTCTTTCAAGTTTCTTTCTGATAATATGTGTCCAGTCCTGACTATCTCTATACTTTTTATTGCACACATTGATTGCGTTCAGCAAAACATAACAGTTTTGCCGTTTTATGATAAAAAAGGTGAATCGTTCTAATGGATGCAGTGAATTGAAAGGAGTTATATCAGCCAATTAGAGCTTGACCAATTTGTCTGATTCAAAATGGCTGACGAAGCAGTCAGTTGTGCTGTAAGCATTATACAAGATAGAAGAGTTATTTTGTGTATACACATGAAGACAATTTCGATTGCATTATGCCGATGTAATCATGGAAAGTCAGGGGAAAGTCAGGGAATTTTCTCCGTTCAAATTTGTAGACACTCTG
Source organism: Atta cephalotes (assembly GCF_000143395.1). Classification (NCBI taxonomy): domain Eukaryota; kingdom Metazoa; phylum Arthropoda; class Insecta; order Hymenoptera; family Formicidae; genus Atta; species Atta cephalotes. The sequence continues at coordinate 342,224 of NW_012130114.1, read as the reverse complement.
GAAAATGTATTATTGAATAGAACACAAGTTCTTTACCAATTTCCTTATATATAAACCTTTTTTCCTCAAATGGAAAAGAAAGATAATTCAGGAAATATAATGTTTTATAAATATTATTTTTTTATGTTGTTTTATTTTATGAGCTTCATAACTTGCGTCGAATGAATTGTCCAATCTCTAATTGGTCGAAATCTCGGCCATTATGCGTATTGGTTCACCTTTCTAATTCATCTTACATTATGGTTTTATGATTGCTGAGATAGAACTATTCCTCTTGATGTAAAAGCATAATCCAATTAGCGCGACGAAAACTTCCAACAGTTAAATAAACTTATATTAACAACAAAATAAACGTTCTGCTGAACGCAACCATTGCATTATTGCATGGTCGTGACAGATTTCCTATCCTGAATAGTTGTCAACTTTAAGGCCCGTATTCAAAACGCGTTTACAATGATGTTAGCTAATATGCTATAATTTATGTTACGCATACTGTAGAATTTTAGAGATAAAAGCGTTCTGAATACGGGCCTAAAGCTTAATATCTCGGTTCGCGGAGCAAAGCAACACTTTTTTTCTACTAGATTCTTTCGTTTTATACAAAAAACGTGTCAAATGAGTCTAATTTCATCAATATTGAGTGCATCTAGAAGCACGACCGCTTACTAAGAGCTCAGTGAGCTCTTTTACTTGTTTAATCTATATTTTTAGATCTAAAATATGCCAATCAAATACAAGAACTCACTGAGCAATCGTGTTTCTGAATGCACCTATTGAAGAAAGAGTAGAATTAAAATAAACATTTACCAAAACTTCTAAGTAAGCAATCTCCGATAGAATAGTCAAATCTTCAGTGCATGACCTTCGGGCTCCAATGGAATCGAATAATAAGGAGGATAAAATCATGCGCATCACGCATAAAATAGAATCACGTTCTTCAATATTTAGATGAACAAAAAAAGGTAATTATTCAGAATAATTATCTCACCTTCTATTTAAAAAAAAAAAAATTGAGCTTATTCGACTCATTTTCACTCAAAACGAAAGAATGTGGCAAAAAAAATGCGGTCTGCCTCGCGAAATAAGTTATTAAGTTATTAAGCGTTAAATCGGGTTTACATCCTGACAGAAAAACGGAAACCAATCAGAATTCGCGAAAAAACAGAAGCAGAAATGCACAAGCGAAATGCATCACCTATTACTGTGAGTTTCGATTAGCTTCTGGTTTTCCGTCAAGGTGTGAACACGATCTTAAAGTTCGAGATTTTAGAAATTAAGATATCTGTCATACTGATCGAGGCAAAGGTTTACAATATCTCGGTCACCTCAAATTTTGATAAAAATAGACTCAATCGATGCGTTTATATATGAAATGAACGAATCTAGCGAAAAAAAGTGTCGCTCTGCCCCATGAATCGAGATTTTAAGCGTTAAAGTTAACGCTTCTTAACCATCGAGATTAAGAAATCTGCCATAAAATACTACGATGCCAGTATGCGCTGCGGTCTCAAATTTGCCATTTTGAAATAAGTTCTCTGCTCTAAAATACAAATTCACTGCTTCAAAAACAAATTTACTGTTTTAATAAAATAATATAACAAAATAATTTGTGTTTGTAAAGTAGTAAATTTGTCTTTTTAAAGCAATGAATTTGTTTTTAAAGTAGTGACTTTGTTTTTAAAGTAAAGTAGTAAATTTATTTGTAAAGCAGATAATTTGTTTAAAAATCGAATTTGTGTTTTAGAGCAAAGAATTTTAAAGTAGCGAATTTGAGACCACAGCGCATTGATTGAAACGGAAACTATCTGAATAATTAAATAAACAAAGATATTAAAATACATACATACATACGCGCGCGCGCGCGTGTGTGTGCGTGTGTTTTATATTTATATATATATATATATATATATATATATATATATATACTAATTATTTTAAATTTATAAAATTAAAACAATAGTAAATTTAAATTAAAGAAAATATTTAAGAATGAAAGTTCAGTAGTGATGCATATAATAACGTCTAATTCTGCTTATAAACAATATATGATTTTATTTAAAATCACATATTGTTATATTGACTATGTTATTTATTGTAAAAAATAGTTGCGTTTTCACTGGACTCATATATATTACACTTTAGATTATTAATGGAGTGTGTTATCTTTATATTCTCAATTCATATAACAAGAATATATTTTGTTGCACAAGGATCAAGTAAAAAAAGAATATGTTATACAAATTTTTAAATATGTATCCAACGGCCTAATTATTGACGGTTTATATAATAAATTAACAATACTGAGGATGATTGTTACAATAAACGTATATTAAATATTGTTTCATTAGCTCATAGCCCTTCTTAAATACTTTCTTTAATTTAAAACAGTAAATTTGTTTTCAAAGCAGTAAATTTGAGTAATTCTTCAGAAGAGTTACTCATCTCTATTTTGATGAAATTAGGTTCATTTGACGTTTTTGTGTAAAATGAAAGAATTTGGCAGAAAAAAGTCCAGGACTGCTCTGTAAAGCGAGATATTGAGCATTAAAATTGACTGAAGTGTTACTATGTAACAATCATTAATCTGTCATGGACAATGGAGTGTATAGACTAGTGCTCATTGGTTCGAAGCGGCTACGCTACCCCAAACAAAAACAAAATAATATATTCTACCCACTTGAAGCCTAATCACCTAGATGTTGCAGCCTAGACAGTATCCGCTTGGAATATTTCTTTAAAGACAGTGGGGTGTGAGAACAGTCTTTTTAGAGCAGTCTTTTTACTACTTTTACTACTTTTACTTTTTAGTTAGGCCCCAAGCGAGTAGGATATATTTTTTTTGTTCAAGGCAGCGTAGCCGCTCCAAATCAATAAGCATTACTGTCTATATACCTTACTATGATTGTCTATACACTCCATATGACAGATTTCCTAACCTCAATAATTGTCAACTTTAAAGCTCAATATCTCGCTTCGCAGGGCAGTCGGATTTTTTTTCTGTCAGATTCTTTCATTTCACGCAAAAATCATCGAATGAGCCTAATTTTATCGAAATTGGAGTAGCTCTTCTGAAGAATTACTAAATTTGAAATAACTGGGGTATTGTAAATCTTTACCCTAATTGATATTGTGCCATGTATACGTACTTTGATTACATGCGCATTACACTGTGATCATAATATTTTGCGAAATTTAATACAAATGTAACACTAGCATTATTAGCTGCATATGTCAACAATATAATTCTGCGAATCTGCTTTAAAACACAAATTCACTGCAAGATCCCGTTTATGCACAATTTCAATGTTCTTACTTTCGTTCTAATGCTGGGATTAACAACTTCTTCTACCATTGTACTTTAACTTTTTTAGTAACATGACATATCGGATAGAAATGATACACATTCGTCGGGTTCAGCCAAAGCCATAGAGAATGTACTGCGCGATCAGCGTAATCCGTGTCAAAATGGCTGACAAAAATGAAAGAAAGGGACCGTGAAGGACGGCCAATCTCTATCTCTTTCTATTCAATGATTTTGATTTTCCAGGCCCCGAGCTTAAAAAAACGTTTTGAGAAAAAGATAGTATAGAGCGAATGAAAAATTAGAATTGTACCAGTAACATAATTTTATTCAAAATATTTTTTTATTAATTTTTAAATACAATAGTTTTTGTATTTTTAGCTCTTATTCTACCTCTTTCGGAAAGTCACAAGTACTTTCGTGATGTAGATGTACATCAAAAAACATATTTAAAAATTTTTAGTGACACATTTTCTATGATTTCTTGTTTAATATTTTCTTTATTATTTAAAATATATATAGGGAAATTTTCTGTACAGTTTTTTGAATCAATACTTTTTTAACATTTTCTGTTTCATAAATTTCTATCTCTCTTAAAGTACGTCCTGCGATTAAACATATTTCAATTACATCTGCAGACGCAGAAATTAACTTAACGTTTTCTTCTATTTTTAATTTTTTGTAAAGAAGATAGAATTTGAAAATTTGTTAACTTCTTACATTCATTTCAATCCATTCTTGTTCGCTAAGAGCAATCTTCATTTTTTTCATTCATAATATATTCATACATCTCAGCAAATGAGAATGAATTAAAATGGATTGAAATGGATTAAAAGATTTTCAGAAATATTGATTCACAAATGTTAAAATGAATGCTTTTCGATCCTGAATTTTTTATTCATTTATAGGAATTGCATGAAGTATATTTCTTTTCAATCTAAAAATAATATTATACTTTTTCTGTACATTGTGAATACTTTTCAATTCAAATTTTGAATAGGAAATGAAGTTTTTCAATCCAATTAAATCCAAATAAAAGTATTCGCTACTTAAAATACACATTCGGAAAAAAATCCATTTTAATCTATTCTCGTTTTTTGAAATATCAGTCTCTTTGACAACAGTGACAATTAAATTTTTTTATTGGATTCTAGATTTTTTGGTCTGCAAAATACATATATCATCTTTCTTAATACAATTAACGTAATTAAAGCTTCCAACATGAGCATTAATTAATAATCACTTTAATACAGATTAAAACTGTTCAGTGATTGAGTTATTATTATTACTCGATTGTTAACCATTGTAATAATCGGAATGTTTATTGCGAATTTGCTTCGCACACTATGAACAATCTACGGATCTTTCGAATTTAATTATATTTTGACGTCACAATTTTCACTTGGCTGTACGGGTGCGTTAATTTTTTCTTTATAAAAAATTGTGATAACGGATATCTTTTGATCTGTACAGATTTTTATCTGATATTCGTTGCCAAGCTCTCTCAATAGAAAGAAATTGAGTCGTCATTCTTCCGTCTCGCTGTGAAGGATTGAGAGAACTGCAATAAATGTTTAGACTAGTGATGACTCGAAGGCAAGCCGAAACATCTATGTGTAATTAATTATATTCTTTTGAATTGGTAATAAATGATTTTTTTATTCTCGCACTAAATACCGCAAATAAACTCTCATTAGCCCTTCTTTGTTTTTACACTTGAAATTTTCAAGTTGTTTTATTTGTATTTACTTGTCTTATTTGTATTATTATTACCTCCACAAGATCTAACACTTGAAAAAAAAGCTTCAGGTAATCTTATGATAATTTGTATGTCAATACATATTGCAAAGGTGATTCATTGGTCGATACATATTTATCTATATAACTATAGCTATGCAACTTCGTATTGGTACTATGATACACAATCTAATTTTCGTTTATTCCTCAAAATTGATTTTCCATTATAATCAAGCAATATAATGTAATTTTCATATTCCATAACTTTTGATCGAATTTCAATAATATTACTCCAATTAATAGGACTTTTACTTATTGTTAGACTATTTTAACATTCTTCTATCTCGAATTAAGCGAGTCAAAAATATTATTCATCGTCATACAAAATTTTTCTGTACCAAAAGAATATGAAAATAAGATAGTTTAATAGTTGTTCTAAAAAAAAATACAATGTTATTAATACTATAGTAGTTACTATATATAGTTACTAACACTTATAGCTTAATAATTGAGTAATTAACCGAATTCTCATTTTCTCTGTTTGAAAATTTATGTGACATTTTCTAATTTTTAAGTTTCAGCATATAAACCATATTAATACCATATAATTACTATATAATTACTGATACTAAACTAATTTCTTCAAATAATTCTACAATTGTATCTCCATCTGTTAATATTTTTTTATCTCCAAATGTATTCCATACTAATTTGATGGCATGGCACGTATAAAATATTTAAAAAATAAATTCTTGTTATAGGATGTAGAATAGATAAATCAAATTTGTAGTACAAAATTTTGCTCCTAAACTCTCGGCCATTCTTATATTCGATAACTAAAAATTAATGATATAATTTATATCAATAGGATGTAAACTTTTCTAAACATTGCAAAATTATATTAGCTCTATCCTCGCCATTTAATGCATAAATAAAATGATAAGCAACTGGAATTTTCCAATTTTCATTCAAACTGTTAGAATATATAATTTAAACCGAGTTTGATCTAGGGTTTAGAAATCTAGAGTTTTAATTTCACAATTGTTCAAAATTTAATTATACCCGAGTTATTCTATTACTTTAAAAGAACGCGTGCGTGCCCAGCAAACGAGAATGGATTGAAATGAATTGAAATGGATATAGATTTTCAGAAATATTGATTTACGAATGTTAAAATGAATGCTTTTCAATCCTGAATGCATTTTTATTCATTTATAGGAATTGCAAATGGAGCATATCTCTGTGCTTTCCAATCTAAAAATAATATTAGCTTTTTCGGTGTACAACACACACATTGTGAATACTGTTCAATTCAAAATTTTGAATAGGAAATATAGTTTTTCAATCCAATTGCACTCAATTGAATCTAATTGAATCCAATTAAATCCAAAAAAAATATTCGCTGTTTAAAATACACATCCGGATAGAAAAAAAATTTCAATTCATTTCAATCCATTCTCGTTTGCTGAGTAAGTTAAATCACATCGCAAAAAACTGTAGGATAAAAACACCTTCAACAAACAAATACGTTGTTTTCAATGTAACAAGACAGGTCACAGAAAAATTTTGCAAGCAAAAGGCACAAAAAATAATGAAGGTTGCAGTATTTGTAAAAAAAACAAATCACGTGGATAAAAATTGTTTCTTCAGGAAAGTTTCTTCAAAAACAAGAAGCCTGACAATGAAGAAATAGTATTGTTTCTTGTCTCAAAGACCGACAAAGGTGATCAGTGGATCGTTGATCGTTGGAATCTACGTTGATTGGAATCTACGATGATTTGTTGACAGGCAGATATTCACAAAATGAACATAATTTTGAAACAACTTAGTGAAGAGTTTAAAATAAAAATTGCAAAAGAAGTAAACAGTTAGGATATGAATTGTCGAAATCAAAGGACATTGTAATATTAAAACAAGAGGATTATATAAAGAAAATGCTGGTACATAGTAATATGGACAATGCCAAACTTATAAAAATTCCTTTACTTCAGGGAGAGCGAATAAAGACTATACGACTAAAAAGAACAATTATCCTTATAGGAAAATGGTAGGCTGTTTGCTCTATGCCTCCTCAAAAAGAGCGAACATTGCATTTGCAGTGAATTTTATTAGATCTGTGGAAAAACCAATGTAAGAAAATATAAATAACGTAAAACATATTTTAAAATATTTGAAGAGCAATATAAGCCAGGGAATAAAATTCCAGAAGAATCGAAACCTCAAATTATTACAAGCGTACTTAGATGCTGATTATGCTGGAGCTGTGAAAATCAGAAGAAGCATAACAGACTTTATAATAGTCTATGATGGAGGATAATCCTCGTTTGATTTCCAGAAAATAATCAATAATAACGCAATCGATCACTGAAGCTGAATATGTTGCGGAATGCTGCAAGGAATTGGTTTATCTGAAGTCTATATGGAAGAGTTATTAGATGAGAAAATTGAGATAGAACTACATATGGAATCAAAGCGCAATAATGTTGATAAAAAATGGCATAATAAATAAAAGAAGCAAACATATTGATGTTAGATTCAGATATATTCATGATCTGGTTAAGGAAAAAGGAAAGTGTTAGAATATATAATTTAAAGAGTTTAATCTAGAGTTTTTAGAGATCTAGAGTTTTAATTTCATAATTGTTCAGAATTTAGTTATATCCGTATCATTTTATTACTTTAAGAGCGCGTGCATGAATAGCAGAATGATGTTATCGCGATTTGCAACTGATTGATCATCCCTTTTTTCCGGCGAACATGATGAGCTCATCTTCGCGATATTATTAAGTTGCAATAATCTGCGAAATAATTTAATAATCAATGCTGTCCGCAAATCGTAGTTTCTAGGCACAAAATTCGACATGTTCAACGCTATTACAAACTACTGTATAAAACTTGTATTGTTGTGAGTTAAAAATCTTTGTCAGATGTCAGAACAAGGAAATGGCGTCAATAGCGCCGTCTGACAGCAACTACATTGACAGCTATGGCCATCTATTGGTAAATTCCGGTTTCATATTTACATACCTGGTATATGTGATATTTTCGTTGACTGTAGAAAACAATTACAATGATATTGTTAATTTATAGAATTAAATGTTTATTATTTCAATAATTGAATATATTTTAAAGTTTGAACAGTGTGAATTAATTAATAATTTATTTGATGACTAAGTCTGAAATATAATTACTGCCAACACAAACAAACAACCATAATAACCAACCAATTTCTATAGCTCTATTTAATAATTTAGATCTTTGTCTATTGGTTTAACATTTTTCATATTACTCTTATTATAAGGATCCCCTCATACACCGGTTTGTGAAAACCGGGTAATGAAGGTAAATTTTATCTTCACAACCGGCTTTTTATGCTCAAAGCGTTTTCTATATGAGGATCCAAGCTAACGAAACCATTACCATTGTTTACCATTCCATCTTACATGTTTTTTAATTGCTACGCATCATACTACATAATAACTTCTTTCCAATGTTATTAGTTTGAATATGTTTTTTTCTAATGCCGCTTGGCAAATACACAGTTTTACAATTTCAGCATACCATCTATCCTGAGAGTAGACAGATATGGAAATACTGGGAAAGCATCGAAGATATTTATATGCTTTTAATGATATGAAGGACATTGTTGATGCAAAAAATTGTTAATGAAAGCGGATAGGATGTAACTTTTTTCTTTTTCGATTTAAATAGAGAAAATATGGTAAAGCTTTAAGGATTGCTTCCATTTTTTTCTGAAATAGAAGAATTTATACATGTTTTATGTTGAAATTCTTGATCTACAACTTCAATGTACATCAAATAAATAAACAAAAAATAAATGGCTTCCTTTATATTTGATGTATTCATACATACAGTCATGCTTAAAATTCTTAAAGTTCAATACAAAAAAAAAAAATTCTTAAAGTTCATGTACATTATTACCAAATATTAGGTGATTAACTTAATTCCTATCGTTTTTTCATCTCCAAAAGTGATTTGTTTCGAAGAGAAAATGATTGAATACCTTAATGAAAGTAATTTCCTCCATTTTCTATTACTTTTTCCTATCTCTCTGGAAACAGGGCAATCTCACGACAATAGAATACGGTGTTTTTCGAGATAATTCACCCATTTTCGGACTTTTTCGTAACTGGAGAAGTTGCGTCCAAGATCGATTAGAAAAAATGAAAATCCGACGATGCCAAGTCTGGAGTAGTACGTTGGATGTAGGAGGATTTTCTATTCAAATTCCAGAAGTGTCTGCTTCACGTTTTTCGCAACGTGTGGTTGAACGTTATCATGCAAAAAAAAATGACTTTGCATCGATTGTTGACTATGAATGACTTTTTTTCATCAACTCGTCACTCAATCGGTATAATTACTAGTAATCGGCTATCAGGAGTTTCATTTGAATGCAAAGGCTCGTAATACAGTATATCTTTTTGGTTCCACGAAATGCAAGACAAGGGAAGTTCTTTGTCTTTCACGTCAAAATCACGTTTCAAAAGCTTTCAAATCAAACTCTATATGTTTTTTCCAGGAGTTTTATCACTATACACTTCAGATAATAAACGATGTGTTTCAGTTGTGTTCTTGAGATCGAAGTAATGAAGAAGCACATGTCGAAAAAAAACTAACTAAAACTTGCGGTTGATTTTCAATCAATTGGAAAATCTCTTTGTGTCGAGAACTAAAATCTAATCTGTGAGGATTAAATCACTTTCAGCAATATCTAATCTACTAATCTAAGACATGCAATTTCACCGTTGAAATCCAGCGTTGGATCCGATACTCTCTTATAGGCAATCAGGAATTAAGTTACTCATCTAATAGTATCATAAAACTTTATTTTTTTTTTTCATTATACTTTGAATTCTTTTACACATTTCATTACAATCTCTCAATATATAAAAATATTATATATATAAATACTATTCTATAAATACTATTATTAATTATCACTTTTTTAATATATTTTTATTTTTTTATTTTGTGTTGTTGCAAAAGTACATAACGAATATCATTATTTATATTATTATTCTTTTGCATTAAACATTACGCTTTTGATATTATCTTAGCAATGAAAATATTTACATGCATCAATTTTTTTTCTGTTACTAGCTTTACATTCTCATTCTACACCTGGTTCATATAAGATTTTATATCAGATTTACTTAAACTTAATCGCCGAATTTGCCATTTTAAAGATGAAATTTCTTTATTTTTGACAATTATTTTCTTTCTTATATATTGTAAAAGCAAATTAGATTCTGTAGAATCATAAGTAGCTGATCTTTTCAAAGGCCTATTCGCCAAACAAATTTGTTTGTTTGAAATTCCACCTTCAATGACGTCACCAGATCTAAACATATAAAAATCGTATCAACAAGAATTACAAAAATATATACTGTATTCTCATAATCAGCAATGAAATAATAAAATGAATATCTTTTATAATAAATATCTTTTTATAGCAATGTTTTTAATAATATATTCAGGCTCAATAGTTTAAGATTCAGTTCTTTCTTCCCATATAAATATATCTGCTGCATATAAAAATATAACGAAATATAATCAGAATATAAAATCTCTTTTCACCATGTTATTGTTTCATTCAATAAATTATTACTTGATGTTGGAAGATATATGATGAAGATATATGATGTCTTTTTTTAATAACGTTTTTCCATCAACATTATAATGAAAGCAGTTTTCTTTAAAATATAATGAACGAATTGTAGCTCAAGCTCTCAAAATTACATTATTAATTCCTACATATGCTCCCATTTTTTTCTCTGATTTTCATCGGAAGAAAACCTGTAATTTATTTCATTATTTGTTTTATATTTTCATATAATTATAAATGACTGTTTAAGCTTTTCATAAATCTGACTTAATCTCTTAATATTATGTACTTATAAAATGATCTAGTAATTATTTAAAATACAGATCCCCCTAGAATCTTAATAAAAATGTACTCATTCAACGCGTTTTCATTCAAAACAAAAAAAATTTGGCAAAAAGAAAAAACGCGGTGAATCGGCTTCGTGAATCGAATTATTAAACATTAAAGACTTTAGAGGTCAACATATCTGTCATCCCGTTTCTACTTAGTTGCAAGCTGATAGCAAGTTTGTTGCGACAGCCAATTTGAAGCTTGCATTTTGAAATCAACACTTTATATTAGTCATAACAAACTTGCGATCAGTTTGCAACTAATGTAGAACCGGCTTAATTTATTATTTTATCCTTCTTTATTATTTGGTGCACAACAAGAATAAATGATGTATCATACGCTACATGTAGCACGATTATATGAACTAAATATCGATTTATCATTTGCAGCCTTGAAAAGTGGATGTACCCTAAGAAAAGTGACGTTGCTATATAGTTTACATCCACTTTGTCAGAGGACAGTAGTGCTTCACAGCATTTTGTGGTTACAACAAAATTTTGTAAGGCATTATAATATGAGTCACTGAACTATATGTACACTGAAATGGGCATCGAGAAAAATTGGTTATAATCAGCCGCTATTTTAGTTGAGACAATATTTGAGCGAATCAGAAGCGTTCGCACGCACGCTGTTATCGATGTATCGATGTACTATCAACGATGTACTTTCTATAATGAAAGAAATCGAAAATCTGTTTTTTGTGGCTGAACTAGGATGCGTTCGGGGAGACACTATTTGCGCTATGGACGCAAACGCTACCAATACTATTCTTGGAGCTAATAACGTGATAGTATTACAAGCTCCATGAACGAGTCTGGCATAGCGTTGTAGTAGCGTTTAATCAGAGAGATATATTCGTTAATGTAGAAGATTCTGTTTTCAATCACCAACCAAACCTTTTCCCTATAATTAAAATTTTTAAGGTTTTGTAAAATATTTGTAATGTAAATTTTTTATTTTCTCATAGTGAATAACAGAACGCAATCTCAATTACAATCTCTATGATAACTTGCCAAAGTGAACAATGTAGAAACTAGAAAATTAAAAGTTACGCTAAATAAATTAATCAGATAAAAGGAAAAAATTAATAGTTACGCTAAATAAATTAATCAGATAAAAGGAAAAGTTGCGTATTGTCGATTTCAGAAGAAAAAGCATATCTAATAAGAATCTTAAGCATCTGCAGCGGAATACCTACCGCGCTGTACTGCATAGTAACTTTTTTCCGTACATAGGAATTAAAAATTACAGTAACAAGATACCTCTGACTTTATAATGAAATCAAATACACAAGTTGCACTTCGCAGAAACTTTGAAAAGTTAAAGATGATACATAAGAATTATTGTACGTTCACTCCAGCCTAATGGCAAGCTATCAGCAGAGATTAAAATTGAGATTGCATTATGATAAAATTTGGAATTCACACATTACGTACGTTTACTCTACGAAATTCTACGAGAGAAAAGTTTGTGACACTCGAGAACAGAATCCCCTTAAACATTAACCCTAACTTTAACGAATGTTTAACGCTAACAACCCTACATTAGAGTCGTTCACGGATCCGTAAAACGACGAGTGTTAAACGCTAACGCTATTAATACATTACCTCGAAAGAAATAGCGTTGATAACGCGTAGTTATGACACTACCATTAGTGACGTCATGATCGTGTTTGTAACGGTAAATAGCGTGAATAGCGTCTCCGAATGCACTCCTAGTGTACACTTTTGAAACTTAAAAGTGAAACTTAAAGTAAGACAGGTTGCTACATATAATAAATGTAGGTATTGGAGGAAACTCAGATTCGTAAATAACAATGTTCGTTTATTTATGAATTCATACAAAATATCTTATCGCGACAATGTAACTCGACTTGACTGATGTATCTGGACATTTAAAGAACGAAGAAGATATTTGGAAAATTTGGAAAATAGATGGAAAATTCAGTATGGTGAGAGCGCGCCATCTTGTCAGAGAGTGTGTGAGTATAAGCATTGAAGTATAACTGAAAGAGTGAGAATGTGTGTGTGTGGTGTGTGTGTGTGGTGTGTGTGTGTGTGTGTGTGTGTGTGTGTGTGTGTGTGTGTGTGTGTGTGTGTGTGTGT
>NW_012130114.1:318894-328822 GCF_000143395.1 Atta cephalotes | reverse complement strand
GTGTGTGGTGTGTGTGTGTGTGTGTAGAAGTGTGAACATGTCTCAAGTTTGACATTTGTTTAAAGCGAGAAAGAGAGTTCTAGAACGGTCTAGAGTTACACTACATTTTCATAAAAAAAGAGGGGATAAACATTGGTAGCAACGAAAACCTGGCATTGCAATTTAATTTTTTTATGAACTGTAACATCGTTTAAGTAGTAAATCTGTCAGTTTAGAGATTCTTTCGGGTAACCTTTTTGACATATATGCTTACGCGTATGTAATAAATATGTAATAATATTCTTGAGGCTTCCACGGGTGCTTTCTATATAAAGATTGCGTTCTATATAAAGATGCGGATTTCCTCCATGTCCAGATTCGTTCTTGGAATGCCAATGTTTCGTTTGTGTGGGGGGAAGGGGGGAAGTGGGGAAAATTGGTCAGTTTCAATTTCCTCCACTTTCCCTCCCACAATTCTCTTCTTTCCTCCCACCACTCCAACAAGTAGCATAATATAAAAGGAACGGCCTAGAGGAACAGTTCAGTATCAGGCTGCTCCTCGCCCTGATGAAGTGGATTACAAGGTTCAGGTTCAAAACGTTGGTATTCCAAGAATGGATCTAGATACGGAGGAAACCCGTGAAACGCATACTCTTTAAATATGTAATAAATATCTTTTAAACGTAAACGTTAAATATATTATGACATAAAATTAGAATTAAATGAAATAAAAATCACACAAATAACTGAAAATATGAAGTGCATAGAGACTAACAAAATGAATAAAAAAGAAGTATTAAAGAGTATTAAAATATTCATTGGTTTATTTCTTTTTTTCCACAGAGTTGGGACAGTTTACACAAAATAAGCAATAAATCCAAATTTTCCGCGTTTATTTCATTAGAATGCAAGAACCAACTACAATTGAATATTCTGTTACAGTCGAATGACAGGGGAATGTTTAACTGTAATTGGATGGTTCTTACATTCTGACTCGGTTCGAACCTTCGGTAGAAACTAGGCCTATGTTCCACCGTGTGTAAGGAGCTTCGCACAATAAAGGGAACAAGAAATAGAGAATAAGAATTTCAACCTATCAGAAACTATGTATTCCACAACACATGATTTCTGATAGGTTGAAATTCTTATTTTCTGTTCTCTGTTTCCTATTCCCTTTATTGTGCGGAGCCCCTTACACATGGTAGAACATAGGCCTAGTTTCCACCGAAGGTTCGAATTGAGTTGTATTGTGCGGAGGCCCTAAGATACTTGCTGAAACGCAGTTTAGTTTCATAATGTAACACCAGAATGCATTGTAATCTTTTTCATTCTTAGGGAGAATTTATATTGGTCGTGACCATATGCCGTAATCTGTAAGAATTGACTAATCATAGTCTATTCCCCTCTCATTCGACGGTAAGAAGGGAACTCGAAGGTGATTGGTTAATTTTTTTAGATTACGACATATGGCATATGAACGCTCCCTTATTCTTATAATTATATTTATCAATAATAGATTTATGATTTTTATTTAGATTTAGAAGGATTTAGATTTAGAACGATATTCATAGCTTGTTTTTATTATTATAAGATTACCTTAAATAATGTCGAATATTGATTCGTGACTTCTTAAGATTGTCTTCTTAAGACGGTCTTGAATATAAAATCTGACTATAAACGGCCTAAGTTATAATTTTTTTCAGAATTGGCGATTTTTGAAGGTTTTATTACAAAATAAGTACGACCAAATAACTTTATTACAAAATAAGTACTACCAAATAACTTTTTAAAAAGTTGATGACATTGACATATTTTGACATGTGTTGCTTACATAATTTCGTGATGTTGCTTATCGCAGCGATAAATGATCATGTGTCTGAATTCTCCCTCAATTTATCCATTGTTTTGTCAGCAGCGATACTATTGAAAAGTTGAAAAGTTAATCCAACTTTTAGCGTCAACGCTCTTATGCAAAGATAAATAGAGCAGGATGTAAATGTAATAATAGTAGTTACTTAAGTTATATTCCAAAACATCCTTTTCGAGGAAAATTTTACTCAAAATATATACAGGGTCTCTTAAAATGGGATCGGAGAGGGCGGAGAATGGATCAAAGGGAACAAAAAATTCTTATACTAGTTTGATACTCGTTGTTTTCGAATTAGAAAAGGAAAACCAATATGCGGTTAAGCCACGCCGCGTGAATTCATAGGATGGCCCACACTCGAACGGCGGCAGCGATGGCGCGCAGGGAGAGGGAAGTAGCGCCTAACACAGCCTGGCATGGCGAACCTATGTATTTCGCCGCATCGCGCCTACATTATTCAAAAATATTATTTTAGCTAAAGCTTTTTCTTATCATTATAAATCACGTTATTTAGCACGATTAAATAGCCCGTTTTAACACAATTACAGATATGTTAAACGATATAATTAATTAGAGCATTACGCAAAGCGTATCGCGATATCTTTCCGCTTCTTTTATTATACGATGTTTCTATTTAATTACGCTTCGAGACACACTTCGTCAGAGCTATCGAGTCGTTTTATGCTATATTTAGTCGAAGTTTTATTTTTTGTCTTAGTTAAAAAACGCTTCAAAGCATTTGCAACATTGCGTTGACCGTACCTCGTATGCCGTAATCTGTAAAAATTGACCTTCGAGTACTCCCTTCTTATTGCCGAATGAGAGGGGAATATTTGATTGTAATTAATTCTTACAGATTACGACATACGGCCAATATAAAGCCTTTTCTACAATAAAGTTGTAAACAGTAAGCCGTAAGAAATTAATCAATCCTAATCGATTATTCTTCTCATACTTAATTGTGATTGGCCAATTTCTTACGGTTTACGACCTGTGATTTTATTGTACAAGCATTACATTCATAATGCTCGTGAAATTATTTCATTTATGTCGTTTATCAAATGCTAAACAATGACAAACAATGCTCGCGAGCGTTGCGAGCGTTAAATGGAATGCAGCCCATATAATCTTTCCATCATGGAGTGTAGAGAATAGGAGACCGAACTTACATGGATGGACCGTCAAAAAGCGTGATCAAAAATAGTCATCTGAATTAGGTCGATCGACACCTACACCCGTATTCATAGTCTTTCCTTAAGGAATGAGGATTCCTTGTTCCTCATTTCACGTTTCATAAACTTTCCTTGATCAAATAAGAAGCCTTATTAGCTTCCTTTTTTCAAGGGAGGTTACGAGTTTCTTTGAGGAGGCAGTTTTCATAACAAGGTAAACCTCCAAATTTATTTTGTCTTTTTATTTTCGATAGCTTTTAATTTAGATCTGTCGCATCGATATTTATTTTCGATAGCTTTTTTTGGAAATAAACTGTGCCAAAAACATTTTTTCCTTCGTGTAATAAATATTATGGCGAATTCGACTGGAAGCACTGATGCATATTAAAGCTGTTGTACAATAATTTAATTTAGTATAAAAATAAAATGCAAATATCTCGAATTATGAAATACATATTTTACCTAATTTTACCTAATAGTGCAATAAAATGTATTGAATATTTCACGATTTTTATGTTTATTTATAAACATATATTTACGTTATTTTGTGTATGTACAGCGGTTTTAATGTGCATCAGTGCTTCCAGTCGAATTCGCCATAATACTTATTACACGAAGGAAAAAATTTTTGGCACAGTTTATTTCCAAAAAAAGCTATCGAAAATAAATATCGATGCGACAGATCTAAATTAAAAGCTATTGAAAATAAAAAGACAAAATAAATTTGGAGGTTTACCTTGTTATGAAAACTGCCTCATCAAAGAAACTCGTAACCTCCATTGAAAAAAGGAAGCTAATAAGGCTTCTTAATGCTTCCAATTACATTCGCTATTAGTTTTATTTTTGTTCATTATTGTTGCAAAATGCTTAATCATGATTTTATTTAATTAACAATACCTTTATAATTTTTATTCGTAATTTACGATATTAGATTTGCATATATTATATATATATTATATATATATTATGACATGCTGTCTTCAGTAAGTTATTAAAATCCCTAAACATTCCTTCCTTCGGAAAGACAGATTTGAGATCAGTTTATGAAACAAAGGGATCAATTCTGTATCTTCAAACAAGATGAACATTACAAAAGCGAACAAATTTACTAGATGTTGACCAATGAAATTATTAGTATTTTAATAAATTTGCTTTTGTTATTTTCATCTCGTCAAGATACAGAATCGATCTCAAGGAGGCTTTGAAGAATCAAGAAATTCTTCATGGAGATTTCCTCTACTCTTAAAATAAAGAAGGACTATGAATACGGGAGCTAGAGTCCGTAAAGAAGAGAGTCTGAATATTCAGCAGATAAATACCCTCAAAAAAAGGGAAATATCCTCAAAATGGCAGCAAATATGTGTGTGTATAGGTGTGTATGTATTTTGTTTGGTTGTATGTCATATAAGTAATATAGTTTTTTTATTAATAAATATTTTATTATATATATAAATAAATATCAATAATAATATATAATAGCCATATAATTCGGTATAAAAATTAAATAAGTAATATTTTTTTATGTGTTTATATTTATAATTATTAATATATATTAATAGTACATATTTAATATTTATATTATAAACATTATTTTAAATAAAAATAATTAAATTAAAATTAATTATAAATTATTATATTTTTTATTTTTAATATTTATATTATCGTCTATATCTATAATTATTTATAATTATCAATAATGAGTAATATTTATTTTTTAAAATTTATTGTAAATATATTTCAAAATAAAAAATTTTTTAAATAACATTAAATAAAAAAAAATTATTTTTGTAGATAAAAAAAATGCCAAGTAGTTGTATATCTGAGTGCTGTAATCGTGTCAAAAGTGATCTTTACTGTATTACTAACAACTTTACTAACTTTATTAATTTCCGCCCTTATTGTATTACGTCACATTGATTGCATTTCAAAACTTATCTCTGACGCTGAAAAACAATAAACTTATTCTTTTTTAGTTGAATTTTTTTCACGGTTCAACTTTTCACTTTTTTCATATAATATAAAGAGAAAAAGAAAAATAAACCGAGATGCGAAAGTTAAAACAATAAGCCTTATAGTTTACATGTATAAATTTTTAATAGTAATAATGAATTTTAGAACACAATCACTATATATTACATTGCTTTATATGTATGTTACATTAAACCTTCGTCAAAGATATATTTCTCAATTTTTTAGGAAATACATATACATCGATCATTACTTCTGTGATACTATAAATTCCGAATACGTATTTCAATTTTAATTTTCCTCCCGTTCGCGCTGAGTGAACAAGGGTTCTGTATTGGTGCTGCCATTGTGAGGGCATCAAATCACGTGCACCAATTACGCGAAATTCCGAATGTCCAGACTCTCTTCTTTTAGAAACTCTAATGATACCGTTCTTGCAGTTTGCATAGTAGATCACACCAATTTTACATGAAGAATGCTCCATTCTTCATGCAATTTTAATGACAATTTATGTCTTCCTGTTACTAGCCTAGTTTCCACTGAAGGGAACTTTGAACCGAATCAGAATATAAGAACTAACCAACTACAGTATTCCTTTGTTACAATCGAACGACAAGGGAATGTTCGATTCGAATCGAACTCTCGGTCACATTATATACAATATATACAGTAGCGCAATTCTCTGTCGACAGTTTTGATATTAGTGTTGGCCAAAATGGAGTACGCATACGTGAAATAAGTTTCCTAGTATTGCTACGGTTATCACCTAAACTTCTTTCTCTTTTCATCCTTTTTTTACTCTGTCAAAATTCTTCATAAAATTAGACTTTAAAACTTTATTCGCATCGCAATCTAACAAATTCGTTGAAGTGAGTAAATGCTAATAATTGGTCTTGCCTTTAGTTCCTCATTGCATCATCTAAATGTATAAACCAATTATATTAAAGAATTTTACAACAGTTGCAAAGCTGCTTTCTCTGCTGAACGCAGCCATTGCAGGAATATTGGAGCGTGCGACGCGAATAAATCTAATATTGCAATGAAATAACTTAAACTTTATGAAAATTAATAAAAATAAATTGTAAATATATTGAAAAATAAAGAAAAAAATAAAGAAAAATTAGGAAAAATATTAAAGTAACTTAAAAATGTATTTGTATAAAGAAATATTATGTAATTATATATCTATGAAAATATTATGAGAAAGCTGATATAAAAGAAATTTATATATAATACATATATGTCCAAAAAAAATAAGTTTAAAATACAATAAATAAAAAGAAATTTTTCTAGTTCGGTTTTTTTATGTTACTTTTTTATGTTACTTTTTCACTTTATCACTTTTTCACAAAAATTAGATCAATCTTGAGATTTCTCACACAACATTTCACCAAATGGACAATACATGTAATACTTTCCTCTAAATTTCTATTCTGAATCATAATGTAAAAAGTAAGGTGAACCATTCTCGGATGCGCAGTAGATTGAAAGTAGTGGGGAGATCTGTCAACCAATCAATTTTTTAGTTCATTTGCAGAAATTCGTATGATTCGTTCTGCAAATAAGTACACTGTAAATTAGTATAATTTTGATTGGTCGAATTCCGCCATTATGCGCAATAGTTCACCTTATATAATTCCATCATGTTCTGAACCATGTATGCTTGAAAGACAAATGTTTAAGGCTGTGATCAAAGTGTCTTGCTACAAATGCTTTGAAGCATTTGATGGATCAATTAGAAGAAAGAATTTTACAAACTGACTGAATTAAAAAACGCTTCAAAGCATTTGCAGTATCGCGTTGATGATCGTATCTTATGGAACATTGAATGCTTATTTAAATAGAGAGAGAAAGAAAGAGCAATAAAAAAAGGAGGAAAAGAGACGAAAAAAGGAGAGGAAAAAAGAGCAACTTACTTATTTCAGGAGAGTTACGTTGCCCTATATACTGTGCCTCGGTAGAAACTAAACTACTGTCAGAGCATGACGTCAAAGAATAACGTTTCTATTCGTAGGTTATGTTTCGGTTATGTGTAAAGACTTAAATATAACAGACACAGGCAATAGGCACAGGGAACAGGGAATAACGAACTGTCCAATCAGAGCTCTGGGATATAATATCGACCTTATATATCGGAGCTCTGATTGGACAGCTCGTTATTTTCTGTTCCCTGTGCTTATTGCCTGTGCCTATTGTCGTTTAAGCCTTAAACCTATATGAAAAGAGTTTTGCGATTTGAACGCTATCTACTGAGTACTACCAATATCAATTCAGAAACTTGGATATCATGAAACTTTTTCCTTAGGAAAAAAAAGTGAAAAGTAAAAAATTTCTCCATTAACTTCAATGATTAAAATTTTTCCTTTTTATTTTTCATCCTAGGATAAGATTTCATGATTGATACTCTGATTTTAGGGCCACTTTCATCAAGCTCCGCTTTCATCAAGCTAATTTAATAGGCCTAGTAATTTTGTAGGATTCCAACTGAAGCTGATGTCGGAGAAAAAATGCAAAAAAAGAAGTTATAAATATAGATTTGTAAATACTAATTTATATAACAAGGTTTCTCTCTGGTAGCTGTTTGTTAATTACCTATTTTTGTGTTCAATATAGTATGTAAAATTACAGTTAATTATAATTAGTAAAATATGTTTAACTCTAATTCACATTTTTTTCTCCGACTTCAGCTTCAGTTGGAATTTTGCAAAGTTAGGGGCTCCGCACAATAAAAGGAACAGGGAACAGAGAATAAGAATTTCAACCTAGAAATCATGT
This sequence comes from Atta cephalotes, assembly GCF_000143395.1. NCBI lineage: Eukaryota > Metazoa > Arthropoda > Insecta > Hymenoptera > Formicidae > Atta > Atta cephalotes. Next base: position 321,061 of record NW_012130114.1, on the reverse strand, counting down.
ATTGTGGAATACACAGTTTCTGATAAGTTGAAATTCTTATTTTCTGTTCCCTATTTCTTTTATTGTGTGAAGCTCCTTACTAAGCCCGTTGAGTTAATTAAAGCTTGGTGAAAGTGGCCCTTAATCACACTTTTCAAAGCCTAGTTCAACCTCTTATTCTCTATACTCTATGCTTTCCATCATGATCATTATTATACGCAGCCCAAAACTTTATCGGTAATAGGGCAACTTGAGAATCCCATCCCATCGAGTCTCGCGGAAGAGATGTCGCTAGGTGGATGTTATATTGCAATAGTGGCACTCTGGCAATAGTACTGCGGGCGAACATTAGTTTTTAGTTCATTCAGCGAAACTAGGTGGTGCTAAACAGCGTCAGTCTCGATGAGTCTGGAGTCTGGGCGAGTTCTCGTCGTTCTCGATGAAAATCAGTGAAAATGGAGCCGCTTGAATGAAGGTGGATGATTTTGTGCGCGCGCGTGAGTCCGAAAAGTGTTATTTTTCGGAGATGTGGCAAGATTTAGGCGGTCTAGGGAGTGTAGGAGTGAATTCTGGTGCTCATCAGGTCGATCAATTTGGAACGACGGGTAAGATATTTATCGATAAATTCTCAGAACATATACCATGTCTGGAGTCTGTGGAGCGAAAGCCAACATATATTGAGTCTTTCTCCACGATAGGAGCGCACGCGCTCACGCTCTCCTTCTCAATCGTATACGCAATATATACTGAATACCTATATATACTGAGTATACTCATAGTAAACAAAACGGAAGGACGTTGACAATGAATTGCCTTCAATTGCCTTGCGTCCTTGTCCCAAAATCTCATCACACTCGTCACACTTGTCATTCCCAAGATGTAACGAGAATTGATGTCGAGATGCGTTCGATTATTTTCTTTTTCTCTTTTTTTTTCTTTCTACCGCCATCTATTCCAAAATTTTGTATTTTTTGTATTTGTAACGTCGAGCTTGAGAGAGAAAGAACAAATTTCAACAATTCGAGCAAATTATTTCCGAGAAGCAAGCCTTCGGAGAAATATCCTCGTCCTATTTTTATTAGCAATAACATACATATTCTATTAAATATCACTAAGAATATACAGATTATTAACTTAGGATGGAAGTTACTTATGTGTACATCTCTGATTAACATTTGAGAGGTATCTAAAAGTATCTAATTGATCGTGTTTTTAAGAAAAAAAATGTTAATAAGTATTCATTGAGCATTGTACGTACACATTGATTGCAAGTCTTATCACGGATCGAAGATAGGACCGTTATAGCCGCAGTTACATGCCTCGAGAGTTTTAATCATTCTCTTTTGCCATTTTGGTAGTTCAATTGTCATATATTAGCGTACGTGTTATCCAAATTAGCTAATCAAATTAGCTTTTCGAGAGGAACGCAACGCGATGTGTATCGATTATACATATATGTGTGTATAATCTCTGTGTTGTGCATTCATGTACGAAATTTTCTTTTCTGAGGAAGTATAATATAATAGTGTATATAACTTACATGCATAAAATAAAAAAAATAATAGTTTAATTTGAATCGAATAAGAATCGATTAATTAAAAACTCAATTCTGGCGAGTTGAAAAGTCGCGACTATCGCCACACGATGGATCGTATATCGAAATAAATACCTACGTTGTTCGCGCCTGCGATCTTTTATATGCAGTCTTAATAAGAAAGCCCTATTTTTAAACCTTTTCGTAAATTATTGCTAACGAGATCTCCTTCCCAACGGGGACATGAGACATTCCAATTTGTAATCAACTAATCATCCCTTCCTTGAACGATTATTATATAGAGAATGCGTTGAAGAGAGAAAGCGTTTTTTGTCCATATCCGCACAAATTTGGCAAGAAACGCACACACATACATACACATTGTTTTGACGTTAGGATTAGGCCAACCGTCCCGAATTTTGCGGGACATCCTGATTTTCGACTCTTTTAGAGGCGTTCCGAAAGAACTTTAAACGAGACGCCATTTGGGAGTCCTGATTTCAGTAATAGATACCTTATAGAATATGTAAAAGCAAAACTACAAATTAAGATAAATTATTCATTTACTTGTTAAGAATTTTACAAATATATTCTAGAAAATAAGAATATGTTGAAACGTGCAAAATCACAAAAAAATACATATTGTTTGATTTG
>NW_012130114.1:314212-318121 GCF_000143395.1 Atta cephalotes | reverse complement strand
AAAAAAATACATATTGTTTGATTTGATTTTATAATGTCATTTAATTTTATAAATACATTTTATAAATATAAATAAATTTAATAATATATATATATTTTATTTATTTTTGAATGTAGTTAATATTACAATTACAAGGTATCTTCGTAACGTTCTGTAATTTTTTCTTTCTTTCTTTCTTTTTTTTTTTTACTTACCCTTGTGTCCCGAATTTTGGGAATATGCCCCAAAATTTTAAGGTTCATATCCCGAAACTGACTATTCAAAAGTTGGCCACCCTAGTCAGGATCCATATTTGTAATTCGATGATTATCTTATGGTTGTAGAATTGACTCCCGAGCAAGAGAAGATCCTGCTAGATATAAGACGGAAGAAAACGGAATTGCTGCTTGAAATACAAGTGAGTATGTTAATTATTTAGGGTAGCTTTATACTAATAATAATATTTTGTTTTATTTTTAAGTATATTAATTGGCATTCGTAATATTTATTATTACGATAAACAGAAAGATGTATAATGTGATGACATTTTTATCTGTGAGACGGAAATGATATCAGTCGTCAAGAATTTTTACATATTTTTATGTATATACCTACATAGAACAAAATGACACATACTCGTCGAGAATCTCATTTATCACTCATAGCTGCAAAAATGTCAAGTGAGTCTGATGTTTTACCGATATATTCCATTGATGATAGACTTATGCGATAAGCATCGATTCTTACAATTGCAATGAATATATATCTGATAAATCAATTAAATATGTAAATAGGAAATCAAATTTAAAAGGAAAAAGAGTCGTTTATTATTCAGGATTTTTTAATTTTATTATTCAGGACAACAATTTTATTATTCAGGAATCTGTCTGCTTGTTATTTCGATCCGATTTAATTTTTTGGAATAGTGTTTATCAATTATAGAATTTAAAGACGCAAAAAAATAATCTCTACATGTTTGTAATACATGTTTTACATGTATTACAATGATTAACGCAACGCTGCAATGATGACTGATACTACTGGCTGTATCAGAATTTATATTGCCAGAAAGATTCCAGGATGTTCTTACGATAAGACTGTTTCCGCAATGCCTCGATAGTCTCGCTTACTCATCTGTTTGTATCTGTTTAAGGAAACGAGACGTCACATAGATAGTAGTATGCCTGATGAATACAAAAATTTATAATTGAACTCCAAATTGTATTTTTTCACGTAAAAAAATGTAATCATATATTCATTCAAAATTTTGAGTTTTCTAAAAATATTTATTCACAAAAAAACTATGAATATTTATTCTACGAGTATATTCATATTCATTCAAACAAAATATAAACTGAAAAAGAAAGCTCCAATAAGCAATCGTTACTTCTTAGCTATAACCGGTACTTTGATGACTTTAAGTAAAAAAAAAAGAATTTTATAGGACGATTTTTAATTTTTTTCATCACATGTTTTATACAAATCTTTTTCATTTATTCAATATTGTAATATACTTAACTGCAGTGTTATACAGGATTGAGAACGCAATCATTTGTTAATAAAGAAGACAGGCAACTTCTTTGTGCTTTTCTCACTTTCTGACTGGATAGAAGATATTCTTTGTTAATATATTAATGATATATTTACTGAAGATAGCTAAAACCGATACGTTCAAACTAACATCTTTTAATACACATTATACTATTAATGATTATATAAGTATAGATATATATAAGTATATATATTGCGCATCTCTTACCGCGCTGACTCCAAAGTAGCCCCCTTAAATCTGTATTATATTTTATTTATTTTATTTATTTTTGTCATTGTAATATTCAGATTTTATAAAGGAAACTTAGAAATTTTGAAAAATATTTTAGAAAGATATACATTTTTTATTTATAAATCTATCTATTTGATAGAACGCCATATTTCGATATAATTCCGGATATTATATGATGGTAATGTTATAAATATTTTATAAGATATCTTTGGCGCGACGTTATGGTCTGTGGACATTAAATTCCGAGATATATTTATTTTCAATAAATATCTTTCTTTAATCTATAGGTTAAACAAGGACGCCCATCATATAAATCGCGAACTAAGCGCACGATGTAATCCAGTCATTGTTTTTATAGATTTCTGTTTTCTCTTGTAGGCTTGCAAGCTATAATACAGATAATACAGAGTAAAAGTGAATACGAAAGGAAAATATTCGTAATCATATTAAAAAAATATTCATTCAAATGGAATGAAAAAATATTTATTTGTTTCTTAACGAATAAAAAAGAAATGTATTCGAATGAGTATTTTCATTCATTTTTTATTCATTTATTCGAATATTAGGTGTATTCATCGGACACATTAGATAGAAAAAAATCACAACGCGCTCTCACTGCACTTGTGGCATAAAAATCTTGTTTTCTCCGATTTCTATTCGAAATTTGAATAATGCGCTCATTGTTTCACTCATTCATGGAATCTGTATGGATATCAAAATAAATTCGTAGTTCGTAGCGGAATGTCCATTTAGTACGCGGTTTGCCATGATCACGATACTATATCATGATTTACGATATATAGGATAAATACTAATTGCTTAGACAGTAAATATCAAACGAAAGGCTTTGAATAAGTTTCGTAAAGTCGTTGCATGGTTTAACAGGTTTACTCGAGTGTTAATGACACGAAACTTGTACGCGTTTCGAGACAATTGGCGCGGATTCGGGACACGCTGGTTGTGTTGTCTAACATTTGGTATGCGAAGCAGACATCATCGACAGGTGATTTGATTAACTTTTCAAAGATGCATTAATTTACTAGATTTCTACTCGTGTGGTGCCAATTACTAAATTATTATGTATTATATTTATTCAGGATCGACAACGAATAGACTATGCATGCGTGTAAGTAATTAACTTGGCTGATCGCTGATTCAGTAGCCTTAACAACATCTGACGAATTAGATAATTATAATTTCAAATCTTTACTTTATTTTCTTGAGCAAATAATTGCAAAAAACACATATACATACATATATAATATAAATACATATATATAAGAAATTGAATTTGTGCGCGCGCGACAGATTAGCTATTAGACGTTTCTACAATAAATGTGAAAATTGTTATGAGACATACTTATGTCAATACATACTTGTATTAATTATAAATTTCTTTCTTTTCTCGATCATTTGCGTAGCTATCTGCTATGTTCGCACGGATATAATTCGATGGGAAAAAAAAGATGATGAATCTCAGAAACTACGATTCTATTTCGAAAATTCTGAGAACACATCCGGCCATAAGAAAACTAATAGCGCAACAGGATATCTCTAATTGAGAAATCTTTCCAGAAATTTCATTATGTATATTATGAAAGGGACCGAACCTTGTGTGAACGGTAACATTGATAATTTGGAAATGAATGAAATTGTGCGCACGCAAAGGTTAAAAAGATAATTCTCATAATTTATTCTGCAGAACTGTTCAAGCATTCAAGTATATATAATAAAAATGTTACGCCAATGATATCTTTGCGATTATGTTTATCCAAGTCGCAGTGATACAGCTGAGTAAAGTAACTTTAGATAAAGTTTTTGTATAAATGCAGATACATACTATTAAATATTATCGCAGGGTGACGCAGTAATTCCCCAGTAAAGAGAAAGCAGAGACCATTAGCTGACACATCTATTTCGTACTAACATCATTCAACTGACAATGACATTAACGTCATTGACGCGCCCGCTTTCCCTTCCGTTTCGTTTCATTTCGTTTCGTTCCGTTCTTTCGTTAAACGACAATGTAGATACGAGAATTGCGAGTACATAAACGATCTTTTCGCGACCAATATTGTGAATTGTATTACTCATCGCGCTCACGAGAGAATCAAAGAGAGAGAGAGAGAGAGAGAGAGAGAGAGAGA
>NW_012130114.1:298222-313765 GCF_000143395.1 Atta cephalotes | reverse complement strand
GAGAGAGAGAGAGAGAGAGAGAGAGAGAGAGGGGGTGGGAGGGGGGGAATCATTCGAACGACTCTGAGTCGATTCTGAGTCATTCAATTCGACGCGGCGATATTATCATTGACATGAAATTGTTACGAATTTTATCAGATCTCGAATAATCTGATACGAACCTGCCAGATACGTACAGTGAGAAAAAAATATAGTTAATTTTAATAAATATTTAGTTATGGTATTTATTAAAATTGACTACATTTTTTTTCAATGTAGACTTGTTGGAGATACATTAATACACAAATAATAGAATAAAAAAATGCTCGTATATTTTCTTAAAAATTAATATTATGTCATGGCTTGTTTCGAGCTAATTAAATTAACTTTAAATTAATATAATCAACAAACGTTTCGGCTTAAAAATCTTTCCTCAGTGCTACAACAGAAATACAATGTTAAATCAACAATGAATAACGGATACAATAAAAATTTAAAAACCATCAACGGTGAAGTATCAAAATATAAAAAAATTCGAATGTCAATAAGTATCCCACCAGATGACAATAAGAGGAATATTTGGATACTTCAGTCAACAGTAGATTAATTATGTTCATCGATAAAATAAATTCACCAAATTCCTCGGTTGAGATCGAGAATCCAATTTGTCATTTCGAAATAAACCATGACATTGTGTTAATTTTTAAATAAATAATAGAAATATTTATACGGGATAGTTAATCGCGCGACCGCAGCGAGGCGCCAGTGTGCCTGATTCGCACGGTGCCCGCCAGATTCCAGAAGCAGAACCGTCCAACCGTCAGAACACTCAGAACTCGGAACCAACCGCAGTTCACCGCAGTTCACCGCAGTGACTGGCGGCTGCTACTCAAGACTCGAGAGTAGCTGCGTCGAGTCGAGTTACATACGCGATTTGTGCAAGTCCGTCGCTTTCGTGCTTGAAATTTGAATGCGATCTCGACGATAATCAAAAGCGTATGCGTGTACGCGTGAAGAATTTCACTTTCTCACGGTGCTTTGGATGAGAATCGAAAGAGACAGGGTGTAATTGTAGACGATAATAGATATTAAAGGTACGAAAAGCGTCGTCGTCCTCTTCATTGCGTCGTTGCGCCGCGCTCAGGTCGTTGCACTTCCGACCGCGTGTTCTACGTGCTCTATGTGCTCCGCGACCTTTGCACCTCGTCTATTTCTCGGCGCGAGCGATGTCCGATCGTAACGAGGAGTATGGTGAAGAAGGCGGGATTGGCGGGAAGCCTTCGCGAAGCGAACATCGTCTTTTCGCCGGGAAAACGGAAAAAGGCAAGTGAAGGCGCGGCAACTCGCGACCGGGTGACCGAGAATGATCTTCACCGGCAGATCGGTAGACGGTCTCGACGAGGTACGAGGCGGCAGTGGTGCGAGTGGTATTCAGCAGGACGGTGCCATCGGTGGACGCCGAGACGTGAGCGCTGTCGCTATCGCTGCCGGATGGTTCTCCAGTTTGCGGAGACCCGGCAAGAGGAAGAAGAGCTACCAGAAACAAGCTAAGAGCGCTTGGGACCTCACCGTATTATCCACTACGGTCAGTCCAACACGGAACACCAAGGTTGCCTTTCGTTTCCATTTTCCCGCCTCAGTCATTGTTCAATTTTTACTTTGTAGGTACACATATACACTTTAGGCGTAGAGGATTTAATTGAAAGGACATCAGGAATATCAAAGAATATTAAAAATAAAAATGTGAAAACGATTGAAAACGATACGCCTAAAGTCCCGCGATCCTTCAAGGTCAACTCGCCAGATTTATTTCTAGAAATTCTACATCTATCATTCGCAGCTTAACCGCGATACTGCGTCGTCGAACGTTGTATTCGCGGAAATACGCGGGAATAACGGTTTCGAATTTGTTCAAGGACGTTGTATCCACCTGAGAAAAGAAATACTTTAAGCTTCAAATAGTACCGATATTTAATAGACTTTTGTCAATTGCGAAAGAAATAAGAGTCACGTGCGCGCGTACGTACGTTGTAATTTTTCAAGTAAGAATGACATTAGAGTATCAAACATGTCGCGCGTAATAAGATATCGCGTAATATTTTCAAGTTTCGATAACAATTAGTTTGGCGTGAAAATCAAAATAACGATTCAAGCTACGACCTACGACATTATGACATCCAATGACTCGTTTAGGAAGACGAAAGTGAAGAATCAAATGCGAGATAGATATTGATCGCTTCCATGCATATACTAACGTGTTACGTGAATAATCGCAAAAATACATTTGTCGAATATTTAACGTAAACGTTTATTACTTTCGTCAATAAGGTAATATCGTGCAAGCAACGTCACGAATTGAAGAAGCTTATTTATAGAAGAAATCGAGACGGGGACGCACTAGGTCGCGTTGCGTCGCGTCGTAGGTATAATATAACGCGATAATGATATACAACAGTGATGTGCAGGCCATATAGATCGAATAATAGAATGAAATACATACATTTCTCTCAACATGATTACGATTTATCTCGAGGATATAAATAATTAAAATTACTACGGTTCTCGATATAGTATTACATCATCTGAGGAAAGCAACGAACTGAGTTTCTCACCCTTCTTTTTTTTCTCTCTATTTAGTCCTATATGGTAAAAGAGATTAGCCAGGTCAGTGATATAATAGATTGAACCAACCATTCGAATTCAATGATACGATGACACGGGCATAGTGATGTGGAGCGAGAGTAGATCGATAACTTATACTTACCGCGTACATACGCGTAACGCTAGATTTAAATAGCCTACTTTGATACATCTTTCGCTCGAGGTGTACGCATTTACCCGCTAAGAGAGATAAATATAATCCCTGTACGCGATGAACGAGGCGAGAGTTTGACCGGCTCGACCCATATACTTGTTCCTGATCTGTGAGCGTGAGCGTTAAAAAAGCAGTTAAGAAAAAATATATTAGGCAAAGTGTAATCGCGTAAATCAAGTCGGTTATGCAAATAATTATTGTTAAAACGAGAGAACATGTAAGTGTTGTAAATGCTAAAGCCTCCATATACTCCTGTCGTTTGCTAAACAGAAAGAAAAGCAATATACGAAATGAAAAATAGATGGTGATTTGGTGAATATATTTATAATGGCGGATGAACTATTTCGCACGACGATTAATTTAACACTTGATTAAGGGATGAATTAGCGAAAAGTTAATTGCGGCTCTCGCTAGTGATGCTGACACCTTGTTCCTAAATAATCGCGAGAAATATTCGTCATCTGGAGTCATACAGACAGCACAAAAAGATTGCAGAAACATTACAGAATAATTTCATTGAAACATTGCAATATTGCATGGTGATTGCGAAACGTTGCTGAATCATTGTTGCAAAATTCCAACAATGTTAAAATGTTTTTGTTTATTTTGCAACAAAATGTTCTAGCAATATTACAATTTAATGCATTTGAATAAATTTGTTACGAAGACTCTAAAATGAAAACTATTTCTATACATATAATATATCTACTCTTTTATACATATGATATATCACTAAATTTTTCTACAAATTGGATTTCTAGTGATATGTGCTTTCCAAAAACAGTTTTTTTATGATAAAACCATAAAAATATAGTATTAATTCTGAAGGATAAATTTATTCATAATGATAAAGCATGTATGTTGTGCCCCGAACAAACTACAAATATTATATATATATCCACATTAATATAATAATACAGTCGCTTGATAAGTTAATCATGGATTAAGTTAATCGCAGTGATTCTTTTTAATTCGAAATCACTCCGAGTCAATTGAAATCGATTTAAAAATGATGATATGAAATTTATCAATAAAATTCGGGCGCTGGTTTATTCTTGCGTTCAGACATAAATACATCATCGATCACATAATTAATATTTCGATAAATCGTTTTCAATAACTTAATTGCTTATCATCTTATCATTTGATAATGATGCATTGATTGCATCTAAACTCGATATTATACAATTTTTTCATTTTTATTTATAAAATAAATATAAAACTTAGTTAATGAAATGATCAAATAATAGATCAATAAATTTTTTATTCAAATATAAAATGGATTATATTAATTATTATATCATAAAAACGGCTGTTAAACTAAAAGATTGTACTACATAAATATTGTAAAAAAATTATATTTTATTATAATATATATAATTATATATTTATTATATATTTATTATATATTTATTATATTATTGTAACAATTAAAGAATTACAGTTTTGCAATGTTTCTGGAAATTACATGTATACTAAGTATATTACTGACATTTTACAGGCATATTGTTAATTTATATTTCTGTAATATCTCTGTAATGTCACATTGCAATCTGCAATATTGCAATATTGCAACATTGCAGCAATATTGCTTCAATCTTCTGTGCTGTATGGAATATGATATATATTGTACTTATACGTCCACATCAATCATTACGAATAAGAACATCTCGGCGTTAAAATCAATGTGCGTTGTTAGACTAATCGGCAATCCGTGTGTTTTTTTTGCTTACATCTTAATCTTATTGTTAAGTTAATTGATTTACATGCATGAAAAGAATTTCAATTCTCATCTGGATGCGGAAAATCATTTTGTTTGGATCATCAAAATAATTATGTAGCCGATTGCTAAAAAATTTTTTGCAGCACTGCAGTCATGTCCAACACTTGAGCGTGTTCCACATAATTATAATATTATATTATATTTTCAAATCTGTATCTAGATCAATTTTTAAACATTTTTTTTTTAGCAAAATGTTCATTCTTCTCACATGCAGCCACGTTCTCCAGCATCATTATTGTGCGATTAATTTTAACAATACGATCTCATTCTCATTCTGCGCATTCAGATCTTTGTTATTCTTTCATATAATAATCAGGAAAAGACGTGGCACGTAAGTGGATGACAGATAACGGATAACGGATTGTTGTGAAACCTTAAAAGTTTAAGTCATTGTCCGTTACACTCGAGTAATGAAAAAAACACTTGTATCCTTTCGCGTTTTGCGTGCATTTCTTCCGCGAATTCGTAACTCTTGGATTATAGCCAAACAACGCTCATTGCAGTTTTCTACGACTTGGAAAATCCATGTAGCATTTTGAACTCCATCCATTTCTTCACTGTAACTCACATCTATCGCTCTTCTTACAGGAAAGGAAGGAAGGGAATTATCATCTTATCATCCAGGTTTATAATCAGTCATGTTTATTATTCGTACGATTAGTCAGGAATAACAAAACGAAACGACATTTGTGTTTAAGTTATCGATTTGAATAAAAACGGATTATCGTTTGGCCTGTGAGCTTTGTCCATGCGATTTCACGAAATAAATTATTTTATGATGGTTTTTTTATGATGTAAATTTTGCACATTTTTTAAAACGAAAAAGTTGTATATTAGAGTAAAAATAATTATAGATCACCTATAGTAAATGCAAAATATATTCGTACACAGAAAATATTTTTTAAAAAAACTTTATTTTTAAAAAGTAAATATTATCCAGCGAGAATGAATCATCAAATCGATGTTGGTATGATGATTTCAACACTAATTTGATGTCGATTCAACATTTAATTGACGATTTTTTGCTGGGTAATTAATTTATTCATGAAAAATAAAATAGACTGTTTCTTAAAATTATATATACCAAAAAGATGTGTATTAATTATTGAAAATATATCATTTGAAAAATAAGCGAAAATTCTATTGTTTGGATCCTCAAAAAATATTCGTAGAGAAATTTAGCTTCTAAAATCAGGAATACAAAGCTCGTTTGCTTATGTTAGAATATATTCATTATATAAAATTGCTGATTAATGTTTTACAAATAAGTTTTTTTACAAATAAGACTTTTTATAAAAAATTTCCTTGTATGAATTCTTTTTGCTCTCACTGTATGTATTTGCGCATAATATTGTAAAACATCTTTAATATAAGTAGATACACTAACAATGTAATAAAACATATAATATTTAATGTTTGAGAGCATATTCGTATTTTTTTTTTTTACGCAACATGATATATATACATCAAATATAATATATTACATATTATTATGTGTAGACCCAAGTAGAACAAGTCATTATGATATCAAACTCAAAATAACTCCAAAGTGATCATTAAAAGTCATTTTTTAATTATTTCCGATTCATTTTAATATCATTTTAACGTTATTATAACTTGTTCTGTTTGAGGGTGCATTATATTTATCGTCAGAATTAAAAAATTTTATCTATATTATTTTCTTTACAAATATTTTATGCATTGTGATAAGAAAATTCTTGTTCCTCTTATTTATATGCATACATATATCGTACGAATGGCTATTTTCCATTCAAATTGGATTTGAACACGATTTATCGTATCGGATTCCAAATATGCATTTATACAATAGTAACACCTTGTTAAGAGTTTATATTAATTGCGACAATAGCAGTACGGCATAACAAAAAACGAGAATGTCATTATAAAGAACACATGTTCGTAAAACAATTAGTTTTCAAGACAACGCTCAGCCCAATGTAATGTTAAATCATCGCACAGGCATGCAATTTGTTTGCGTACGACTTTCATGACACAGACTGGTTACAAAACTCGTGTGTAGCACATACATCTGACTTGGTACCAACCGGATAAAGTAGCATCTAATCGAATGGGAACGGAAACTTTCGCTCTTCGTTTAACCGATTAGTTGTTGTTTCGTCACGACGCTGAAATTAAAGGAGCGATCAACAGTATATAGATTATTATGTGTATTGTATGTAAACGTTATTCTTTCAAGAGATTTACTTGCATTAAATTTATCGAGACACACACGGCTATAAAATATTGTTTTGCTCAAACAATCCCATATAGAGTTTTACAATCGGCTCACTGAGCCAGTACTGACTGTTATAGTTCCAGTATGTATAGTTAGGACCTAAAAGTAGCTAAAAGGTTGCAACAGGTTTTTTTTCGGGTTTCGGAATGCAGCTTGCTCATCGAGTCATTGGTTCTTGTTCATGGATCGACAAATAAGAATAAATAAGAAAAATTAGTTCGGTAAGTAGACTGCATTCTGAAATCCATTTTAAAAAAAGTGCAATCTTTTAGGCTCCATATTTACTGATTGACAGAATCTTTGCCGTTAATCGACAATCATAATGTTGACTAAGCGTTTGTTTCATTGTAACTGCTGGCGACTCTATATGGAATCTAACTCTATATGGAATCTTTATTTTCTCGCATGTGCGACATAATCGACATTAAGCAATTCTAAAAAATATATTTTTCTCTAAAAGTCAAGTAAAGTTACAAATTTTCATCGATATCACGGTCATTTTTATAAAATTAAGATTATTGTTGTACATTACAATACATAATTTCTTCAAAATATGTTCAGCATCTATGAAACAATGAAACAATTCGTTAATAGGTTGCTCTCGCATTTGTCCTATAATATATCCTATAATGTAAGTGTTTAGACTCACCGATTTAGAGGGAAACTGGTGGATAATGGATATATCTTTCCTTGCTTATCGATAATTCATATTTAGCTTAATTATCATTAAAGTAGTCTATTTCCTATTATAAAAGTAGGAAAATTTCTTGACGTGAAGTTTGCGTTCATTCAAAGAGGAGTCAAATGTGATAGTAGTCAAATGTTTCGAGATCGAAAACGCTTGTATGTACATACATATATACATCCATGAGAAAATAAAGGAAATGCTCGGTATTACGTGAAATACAATATTTCAAGTAATATAAAGTCATCTCCGCGTACTTTTGAGACGTACGAATCGTCGTATCCTTCATATTAATATGAATGAATGCCCTTTACTTGATCCCGTTTCGCGGAAGGAAGTTTGTTGAGTAGTAGTGCTGAACTTTCGATCGATTGTACAGGATGCATACGACAGAAATAGAACGGAATAAGGCAATCATTCCGCAGAGAACGGACAAAAGGGACATGAACGTAGGTTGATTGTATACGAGCCATTTGAAAAGGGGAATGCTTTTCTTGTAAAATTTACAATGCAAATGATGTAAATGATGAAGAGATGATGAGAAGACATTTGGATGGGTTGAGAATAAAAAAGATTATCATTGATGTAAAGAGTAAAAACTTGATGCAAAATTATTAGTATTATTATTGTTCTGCAAGTATTAAGAAAAATGTGAAAATTAAGTTTAAGACGCGTTACTCTTAATGAATTTTGATCTCTTTAACGCCGCAGAACACGAGAAATATTTGTAGTGTGCAACTTGATTTTGCTAGAAGCACCCGAGATGATTCGCGATTGGAAGTTTCAACTAGTATAATTGTTCGCTCGTATTCGATGATGACAAAGCGATAATTAGCAACGCTAATCTGCTATCTTGCGTCATTGATCACGTATACGATGTAAGTAAGCATTCGCTGTTCTTTTCGCTATATCCCGCAAGGTCATCATTGTAAAGATTAATTTTGTTTGGATGAAATTTTTTAATAATGGACTCGAAAGAATTTAGATCCGAGGAAATGATATCGAAAGGAAGTTTCTTCCAGATAGCGAGTTATAACATAACTCGCTGTCTGGAATTTAATATTATTATAAGAGTTATAATTTCTGGGTGCACAAGGCATACCGGTTTTTCACGCGTCGTCAGCAGCCTTCTTGCCGTGAGACCGGATGCACACCGCGATAAGTACAAAAGGAACGCTACTATACCTTACAGACAATACTACTCAGGGCCGAGACGACTAACATAAGTTATCGTCCTTGTTGTTATCGCGGCGACCCATTAACGAGGTTGATCGGTGAACGATGTTAATGCATGACCGCTTCCGATCGATTCTTCCTTCCTTTTTCCTTTTTATAAAAACGATTCTAAACAGAAAGAGATTTCAACGTAGATACACTACGTCTATACATGTCTATATAATTGTCAAACTCTACTATTTTGTCAACTTTGGAATTTCTTCCGCCAGTTTGGCGGAATATATACTAAATATAGTTTGAAAATGGAACATCGAATGGCTAACTCGCAAATATTTTCGTATCGATAATTCGCAATAATGCGACCGTATAATATATCATTTCATTTCCTAAAACGTGTTCCTACTTATTTGGAATACTTGCAATGTTGCGAATGAATGCATCGCGTAGTTTGCATACAATATGAATATTCCGGCACCTTTCGATTCTATTTATTTATGTAAAAAAAAAAAACGTGAAGGGAGACATCGGAATTCAAAAGATATTGCAGATAATTCGTGTCCGTCGCTCACAATCACTTGTGTAAGCCTACACAATAAAATATAATCGTTACGCGATGCTACGTGCTTGTTAACACCTTTAACGCGTTAACGTCTTTAACGCAACGCTTGTTGGACATGCTCGCGAAACTCTGAAAGAGATACGATCCTGCTTACCGGTATTTACGGAATGTACGTTGAACTGAGGCACATGGTGGGAAACAGGCGGACAGTGTCGACTTGTCGACCGGTATTCGAGTAAAGCAGGAAGCCGCTGTTGCACAGCGAAAGAAACCATGCGCACAGTCTACAACATTGCATCGTTTGGATTATTATACAATACATTTCGATAATATACATTTTTCAATCGAGAATTTCGAGTCGTTCAATTTTTCGTAATCCATAAGAATTGTATAACAGGGTGGTCCTTCTTTATTCTTGAAAAATAATTTTTTTGAATTCTTTCCCTCAAAATGATTCAAATTCACAAAAAAATAATTCCTGTCAAATTTCAGCTCGACAACGGAAACCGTGCCGACAGCTCGTTAAATATTTGAGTTCCCTTTTATTATACTCTCAACATTGATTTATTTTCCACAAAAATCAGTCTAGAATATTTTTTTTTTAACATGTTTTATTTTTCTGCATCGTTTGAGATCTTACATCTCATTTGAACAATTAGGAGTATTGTTAATGATTAAAAAATAAAAATAAATAATTAGTGTAACTCTGGTATATACGCCGATGGATCTTTCTTTTTTGACATTTGATTATTTTTCTTCTATTACCATCTAAAATTGTGTTCCAATGTATATGTATATATAGATAAATAATAAAATACATATTATATAAAGGAAAAGCTCAATAAATATGAACATATGAATTTTGAGTGAAAAGGGATTACGAACTAAATATACGAAATAAATATTTGTAAAATTTTAAATTACAAGAATAGGAATTGTGCTGATTAATAAAATGAAAGTCTGTCTGAAAAATGTACTTTTTTAAAATTCTTTTATTGATTTTTTTATAATTAATTTTTTATAATTAATATATTATAAACTACAACGATATAAAAATATGTCAACTTGGTTGTAAAATTAATTTTCTAACAACTGCAATGGTTTCAAAAGAGTTTTTTTTTTTAGCATCTAGAAACTGTTTGCGATAGTCGCTAATAATTTTTAATAAAAATTTTTTGTTCCTCATCTTTTATTTTGTAATGTTGCTGTAATCGGTAGTTAGCTTTATTTCCCATTTTGCTATGTCATTAACAACTTTTAAGTTCTTAACAATATGGAATTTTTTTTTAAATGGTCGTTTATAGATCAGATTAAAGGATCAATTTGTAAAAAATCGAGATTTATATTAGAACCTAATCTTAGAACAAAAATGTTTTTGTATTACAAAAAACAAATTTATCTAGTGATATATTGATTAAAGGAGACCGGGGTCAGTTGACTATAGAGGTAAGTATTGGATTGTCCAGAAAGTTCGTGCCGACTAATCTATATAATTTAATAAATTGTATACTAAAAATATAAAAAATTTAAATTTTCTGCGTTTCAATTTTCCTTCAACATCGCATGAACTTTCCGGACAACCCAATAGAATAATCGAGGCTAAACATTAAAAAATCAAAACACGTGAGACACGCGTAAATGTGTCTGAGCACGCAGCAGCGACTGAGCGCTAAGTCTGCTGTAACATCTTGCTGTGAACACATCTATGATAGAAGTTATGTCACAGTTTTAAAAAACCATACACCTAAATAAATATTTTTATTCTTAAAGTTTTTGTTTTACATCTGAGAGATTTGATTTCTACTTAGATAGTAGTTTATAATTCATTTGTTCATATTTATTGAGCCTTTCCTTTATATGTATTTTATTATTTATCTATATATACAAATACATATACATTGGAACATAATTTTAGATGGTAATAAAAAAAAATAATCAAATGTCAAAAAAAAGACCCGTCGGCGTATATATCGGAGTTACACTACTTATTTATTTTTATTTTTTAATTAACAAATAATTCACCTAATTGTTTAAATGAAACGTAAGGTCTCAAACGATGCAGAAAAGCAAAATATACATGTTAAAAAAAATTAAAAGTCTTCTAGGCTAATTTTTGTGAAAAATACGCTTAAAAATCAAGAGAGTATATTAATCGTTGAGAATATAATAAAAGGGAATTCAAATGTTTAACGAGCTGTCGAGCTGTTTAACGGGTTGTCCGATTGAGCTGAAATTTGATAGGAATTATTTTTTTATAAATTAAACGATTTTGAGGGGTGCCGCGAAAAAAATTCAAATGTCGAAATAGATATATTGTATAACCGATATTGCTAAATATTGTTGAAAATATTAGAAATATTTGAAAATATAATAATAAAAATTTAATTTGACAATCATTTTTACAATTAATTCTGTACGATTTGTCTTTTAGCAATTAAAAGATGAATTGGGCGAAGTTGTGGCAGAAATGGAGGCGATGGAGGGTGGCGGACTTACGGCCGATGAGACTAAACCGTCCAACAAAGCTAAGCAGATGTCGATCGGCCGGAAAAAGTTCAATATGGATCCTAAGAAGGGTATCGAGTACCTGATAGAGCACAACCTCTTAACACCGACGCCCGAGGACGTTGCTCAGTTTCTCTACAAGGGCGAGGGTCTTAATAAAACTGCAATCGGTGACTATCTCGGTGAACGACATGACTTCAATGAACGCGTGCTGCGAGCCTTCGTTGAGTTGCACGACTTTACCGATCTCATATTGGTACAAGCCCTACGTCAATTTCTCTGGTCGTTCCGACTGCCTGGCGAAGCACAAAAAATCGATCGCATGATGGAGTGTTTCGCTCAAAGGTACTGCCAGCTAAATCCAAATATCTTCACCAATACGGATACTTGCTACGTGCTGAGCTTCGCCATCATCATGTTGAATACTTCATTGCATAATCCAAGCGTTAAAGATAAGCCCAGCGTAGATCAATTTATTTCGATGAATCGAGGAATTAACAATGGTGGTGATCTGCCGCGGGAACTGCTTGTGGTAGGTATACTTTTGAGGAAGACTAGAGATGTTTTTCATTTGGTGACACATATTGACACAATTATCTAATAATTATTAATTCTTTGTTAACTCATTGAATGCCAAGAAAGGT
This sequence comes from Atta cephalotes, assembly GCF_000143395.1. NCBI lineage: Eukaryota > Metazoa > Arthropoda > Insecta > Hymenoptera > Formicidae > Atta > Atta cephalotes. The sequence goes on along the minus strand of NW_012130114.1, from coordinate 301,362 downwards.
AGAATGATGATTTGTGTCGAATTTAGTCGTTAAATAGAGAGAGAAAGCTATTTTTTCTAAGATATATTTTTTCTCGTCTTTCGGTCGAGAATTTTCTTAACACACATTTATACTAAATCAAATATATTTCTATCTATTTACAGAGTTTATACGAAAGTATAAAAACCGAACCTTTCAAAATACCAGAAGATGATGGCAACGATTTGATGCACACCTTCTTCAATCCTGATAAAGAAGGCTGGTTGTGGAAACAAGGTAATGACTACTTATATTCGACATGACTTTTCTAGTTTGACTGCATTCCGACGGTTTTCGTTTTATCTTCGAACGCTCGTATAAAGACCTGAAATAAATTTTGCGTATCATGCAAATTGTGTGTGTTTGCGCGCGCGCACGCGCGTATGTATGTGTTATATATACAGGGTGCCCCATTTTAAATAATGTATTAAGATTTCTCGAAAACTATAGTAGATACGGAAAAATATTAAATTTTAAACAAAAGTTGGTTCGGAAGAAAGTCACATCAAGATCACATTGATTTTTTTTTAATGGAACACCTTATTTTTGATGGCAGAATCTAATAGCTGATGTCAAGAGCTTTTCAAAACACTGTTAATAAAGTTATTTTTCATTTTACATATTTTTCGAGTTATAAGGCTTGAAAGTTACAATACCGCCGGCATTAGCATTATGCAAGGTGTCTGATCGATGGTTAAAACCTCTTGAATGTTAATCAGGATCATATCATCCTGGATAACATTTGCCATCGAAGCCAATTAAAAACTGTACGTTTTTATTTTTATTTTAATGTAAAAATGAATTTTTAGTGCAAAAATGAAAATAAGATTAAGGAATAATTTCCAGTGGCCTTGATCTTGACAAATGTTATTCAGGACATGATCCTGAACAAGTTTTAACTTTAATGCTAATGCTAACGGTACTGTAACTTTCGAATCTTATAACTTGAAAAGTACTCAATGGAAAATAACTTTATTAGTGTTTTGGAAATATCTCGAGATAAGTTACAAGTATATGTAATGAAAAATAGGAAGTTCCATTAAAAAAAAAATCAATGTGACCTTAATCTGGCCTTGGCAACGCCACCTAAGGTCAAATCAATGGTACCTTCTATGTCCCCCTCCGAACTATATAACTTTTGTTTTTAATATGTATCTACCATAGTTTTCAAGAAATCTTAATGCATTATTGTAAATGGGCACCCTGTGCGTGCGTGCGTGCGTATACACATACATTCGTTTTTGATATAATAAGAAAAAAGATTGAAGTTCGATATTTCGTAGAATATTCCTCAATTTTTGTCACATTCATCATTAAAAGAACGTTTATTCTTACATTGTATCACTTTGTCCTTCTGCTGCCCTGATGGAGACAGCAGGTAAATAACATCTCTATGAAAATTATAGATTCTTAATTCTATATATTCCATATTTTATTGTTACAGGCGGACGTTACAAGAGTTGGAAGAGGCGATGGTTCATATTGAACGATAATTGTTTATACTATTTCGAGTACACAACAGACAAGGAACCACGCGGTATCATTCCCCTAGAGAATATTCAAGTTCGAGAGATTCAAGACCGGCACAAACCGCACTGTTTCGAATTGTATGCTGCTGGTTCCGAGTTTATAAAAGCATGTAAGACCGATAGCGAAGGAAAAGTTGTCGAAGGTACGATTGCTTAAAATTTAATTTTATTTAATTAATTAATATATAAGAATTCAACGCATTATACTTATATATTAATCCAATATTTGTTTACAATTATTTATAATTAGGGAAACATACAGTGTACCGAATGTCTGCAGCTACTGATGAAGAAAAGGATGAATGGATCAAATGCGTGCGGTAAGTTGAAATGACAAATAAATTACAATTTTACATGCTTGTACTTTACTATTGCATTCTTTCACAGTAAAGTACAAAGTAAAATTGTGTAAAAATTATTCAAACATTATTATTCATTTCCAGACAAAGTATATCGCACAATCCTTTCTACGATATGCTGGCAGCACGAAAGAAGAAGGCACAAAAAACAAATGTACACTCAAAGAGTTAAACGCTGCCACGAGCCGAGTTTCGAGAGAAATTCGGCGGATGAGAAGACTGTTTATTCGCGAGCCATGTACGGTATCGTTGAATATAATCAAATTATTGATAACGAAAATTCATCGAGAAAGAAAATGCCAAAAGTGTTATGGATTATGTTAAACAGTAGTTATCAGGCAATGATGCCGTGATTATTAAATGCTCTGTGTCTGTACATATAAAACGAATTCTAATGCCATATAGCATTATTGTGGCATCATAAATCGAATACGAAATATAGAATCGGCGCAGTGTAAGATGAATATTTAGACGAACATTATATTAATGACAGTATGATTACACGTCGTCACAACATGATGCCTGATTGACATCAGTGTAAGAAGAATCTTGCACTAGAGAGGCTTAGTTCTATTTCCATTAATTTAATAAATAAATTGCTCCTATATTCTTTCTGCAAAAAAGAATGATGCAGATATGATTTTACATACATTAGAAATTGAAATTTTGACTGTAAATCGGATAAATGATAACTGTATCGTATTGACATCAAAATAATAAGTGAGCAAGAAAATATCGGCTTGTTTCACTTTTCGTATTTTGCTAAAAAGAAGTCAATAATTTCCAAAATTGTCTTGATAAAAGCACTGAAAATAGACGTTTTTAATATTCTTATAATGTCACATCTGGTAATATATTATATAATAACTGTGTAGGAAGCTATAGCGGAGAAAACGGAACATTCTTATTTTCCGGCAGCTTTGAGACATCATTGATGTTCTATGTTATTTCGGGAAGGTAATATTCAAAATATTTTGTATAAAATACAAGTACTATCCTGTATTATCGTGCAAATGAAAGATAAGCCGTGATTTCCAATTATATATAAAAAAGGCATAAAGCCGAGGATAACTTTATGTGATAATTATTCGTATGTATTTATTTAAACAAATATGTACAAAATAAAACTAAATGATATGTTTTCTGAGACAACATTATTTTGAATTAGTCATACTTGTACAATTTATAAACATATCTGTCTATATCTATATATATATATATATATATATATATA
>NW_012130114.1:291624-296543 GCF_000143395.1 Atta cephalotes | reverse complement strand
ATAGTGTGTGTGTGTGTGTGTGTGTGTGTGTGTGTGTGTGTGTGTGTGTGTGTGTGTGTGTGTGTGTGTGTATATATGGGTGTATATAAAATTTATGTTTATGTTACATATAGCTCTCTTATATCATTTTCTAATAGGAATAATTTCATATGAAATATCCATGATTACATTATGTTTCATGATGGAAATTAAATTTGTAATTCCTTCGCGACTTTATATTATCTTTTTATCCTGTTGCATACACAGATGAAAAATTAGCGACAGAGAAGCAGGTGCCTTTGAGATCGTCAAGCTAGTCATAATAGCTGATCCGTCATGTACGAAGGATTCGGAAAAAAAAACACTTCTTTGCTATATGCAAAGAAAGCCAAACATCGAAAACGCCTTATTATATGATACGTTAGATAGATGAATATTTCAAAAAATGTAAAACAAAGTAGGGCGTAAATTTTGTAATGTTGTTCCATTCTTGAAGAGACGTAGATTCTATCTATCGCAATAGAACAATTTCTAATTGATAATGAATTTATGAAAAGAAAAACTTTTTTATAACAGTACTGAAAATATGTATGTAAAAATTATTTGTAATTTAAATAAAAATTATTTGTTCTTTTCATAGGGAATATTTTCGATAAGTCTGTTTAATATTTTATCGCGATGTACATTCACATGCCTGCCGATATAATCTCGAGATATATTCTCCAGATATATTTCTTTCACTTCTGCTTCCTTATAGCTGCGAAGACAATAATATTATGTTATCAAAAAGCCGATACACACAAATGATATTAGGTGCAGTAAAGAAATCTATTATTTTTGCATGAAATTGAATGGAAAAATAATGGATTTCTTTTTACTATACCTAATATAATACGTGATAAAAATGGAACAATGCAGAATTGTCCTTTTAGATTGTTTATAATAAATTATGTCTTCTCACGCGGTATTTATCGAACTGTGTTATAATTCTGTATTGTAGTTTATTTTTTAAAGATCATTAAAAATTGATTAATTATTTATGCTAGTACATAGATATTTTATGTAATTTACAGATAATTTGATAAATTATTTTGTTTTTCCTTATTAATAAGTGTCGATAAGAATGTTTTATAGGATTATATAAACGTATATATCATAGATTTATTGTTAAATATCTCTCACACACACACACACACACACACACACACACACACACACACATACACACACACACACATAATCTATTCTTTCTAAAGAACCGATATATATATATATATATATCTTATCTACGTAGTTATAATTTTGATCTAATAAAATATGTTGCGATAAGTCTATGACATATACTATACGAACATTGTATATTGTATGTGTATATACATACACATAAACACGTGTGCGTGCGTGTATGTGTGTTCAAATTATAAATTATAAAGTTGTACAAAATAAAGTAAAATTAGTTAGTCTGTCCCCTTGTAATTAAACTTGTAATTTTCCTCTGTATATTTCATTGTAAAGTACAAAGATGATACATGTAAAAGAATATTAGTATTACTATGTATTAGCAAAATAATTGATCGAATTTAAGAAAGTGTATAAAGAATTGTACTTTATTAGCATAGAATTTGTACATTTTGTTGTATATTACTTAATAATTATCATTACATATAATTGATCATATATTGTATTTAGCAAACAAATGTGTGTATTAATTTAAATATAATTAATAAATTTGTTTCTAGCAATATATATATATATATATATGTGTGTGTGTGTGTGTGTGTGTGTGTGTGTGTGTATGTATATGTATGTTTCACACATATCGTTATGAATAAAAATCTTTTTTAAAAGCGAACATATACTCGCAATAACTTTCTATGTATAAGTATATGTCGATGCCTCGAATTCAAATTTCAGATTAAAGTTTCGATTCGAGTTGGAATAATCGATTGTTGCATAACTCGATTCCTTTCGACTATAGACTTTCGAGAACTCGAATCGAATTAAACGAAAAGAAATAAAAAATTGTCTCGGTTCAAATTTGACTTGATCTACCGCAAATCTCTAATTTTAGCAAAATGATCCATCTTGAGCTACGTACGGAAATGCACATCGAGTGCCTCCAAATATCATTTTATCCTTGTTATTTATCATATGTTAAACAAGAATAAATTGATACCTCGTGGTGAAAATTGTTCTCATAATTTTTATACAAATTGGAACATTTTTCAGAAATTACTCTGAAATATTCGGAAAGTTTACATCTTCTCTCAGAACTTCTCATACAAGTGAATTCTGAAATATTCTGAAATTTCTCATCCCATAATTTTTAAAAAGTATTTTTAAATTTTTTAGATTTTGTAACATTTCATCAGAAATCATGCTTACAAAAAATCTTAAAATCTTATGATATTTCATAATTAACATATATAAAAAATTCTGAGAAATGTTCCAATTCGTATAAAAAATGTGAGAAAGTTATAAAATTATAGAGAAATTCTGAAAAATTATATAGAAATTTTTAAAAATTATATGAAAAATTCTGAGAAAAATTTTCACTAGGATCGGATGTATTTTCGGTATTTCCGAATACAGCCTTGGTAGGAACCAGAAACGTTTAATCAAAGAATTAATTTGCAATTTATGTATGCAATGTGTCATGAAGAATATACGCCTCGATATTTATTTCTTTTAGGTTTCATCAACTTTGAACGATTCATTAAACTTTTCTGATTTTTATATATATTATATAAAATATATATATATTAATTTCGTAAGAGTATTTATAGAGAACTGCAACACCACTTTTCCAAAGTGTGTGTAAAGAACATGAATATATACATATATTATATCATAGACGATTGCGATATAGATAAGCGATAATATTCACGTAATGTTGACTAATATCTTGATATAACATCGTAATTCTAAAGATTCTCGCTTCCGACGCTTTGGAGACGCTTTGAACATTTCGAGAATTCGATATCGAAAAGGAAAGGGATTCAGAGAAAACTGAAAAGGCGCGAGGCGTGAGAGGAGCGCACGGAAAAATTGGGTCGATGCGCGGAAGATGGCGGCCGTTGCGTGATGCGCGTAAGAAGACTCGTACCGTACCTCGTACTTGGGTTTTGTGAAAAACATGAAAGAACGATAAAGTAAGGTGCGTAAATACACGCGAGACGCGACTCGTCGTAAAAAGAATTGCGCGCTCAGTTACTCGCGTCAAATCTCGTTTCGATCGCGGCAGTGTTGACGAATTTGTTTACGATAAGCGGCAACGAGAGAAGAAGCTGTCTCTTATGGTTTTCGGCTGTCGTCGATCGTCGCCGTCGCCGTCGCCGTCGCGTTTCTAGACCGCCTCGCGGTCCGCAGAAATCGCGCTCGCGACTCGCGACTCGCGACTCCAACTCGATCACAGATCAGACATCACGTCTATCTACTCATTGTCAGTCTACTGCAGTGGAGCGGTGGGAAAGAAAAATAGGAGCACAAACCTGCAACGGACGCATTCGACACTGGAGATTAAGTGTTGCCGGACTTGGGCCCGGTGAGAAGAACAGTAGAGATGCTGAAGCAATTGCAGATGGGAATGAGAGCTTTTCTCTTAATGGCCTCCCGTGTGTGGACCTGCATCTGCTTTCTACTCAAGAAGCAGGTTAGAGCCGTAAGTAGGTGCTATAGTGCTTCGCGAATCGCGCCTCTCTTTTCTCTCCTCTCTTCGCGCCTTCTTCCGTACTCAGGCATGCATGTCATATTACATATATATTTCATCTATCAGCTACTTCACTAATCGACGAATTCCTTTCTCACCTTCTACTTTTATCGCTATGGATGTGGATATTATTGACATTCATTGATGTAACAACTCTTGGACGATACGTAGTACTTTGATATAACTTTGCACGAATCTTTTCATCTCTTTTCATCTAAAATTCAATCTATATTATTTGATATTGTAACAATTATTTAAAAAATTATTTTATAATAGCAACAATTTTGCTCAATTTTTTCCTCATTTTTTTAAAAATAGATTCAACATTGCTATGTGTAAGATAAAAATTTATTCTTTATTTATAAAAGGAACTCAGTTTTATTTTCTTTTTTTAGCTGAGTCTCAAATCTTTTAAGTTATAATTTTAAAATAATGGATTATATATTAGTTGCTCCCTTCAGAAATGTTCATCTTTTTACATGTGTCTCATGTTTGTTTTCATCAAGATGCAAGTTAGAGAGGTGTAAGTAGTTACTTAATGCTGCCATTTAATATTTACATGTGTATACAGTTGTATTTTAATTTAATTTGCGTAACATGAGATAAATAATACGTCTACTACTCTAAATCTTTATTCTGTTTACATTTTTATTATTTACATCTCATGCAATTGCCATATTGTGATATTATAATTACAATCATTGTTTTTTATTGTAAAAGTATTTTTATTTATTTTATGTGACATAGGTGATATTAATCTCTGTTTTAATTTTCTTGTGAAGGTCACTTTTTTTCATATATTTAAATATAATATACAAATAATATATTTTTCTTATCATTTGTTGTAGATCTCACAGATGCAACCAGTCAAATATGAGATCTTCCCGCTTTCACCTTTATCTAGGCACAGACTTAGTAAGTATTTCAATGATGTATACATGAATTTTGTACTACCTTGTGTTTAATGTTTTTCAGTATTTATGTTTAATGCAAGAATGTTTCAGGTATAGTTAAAAGAAAAGTATTAGTACTGGATTTAGACGAAACTTTAATTCACTCTCATCACGATGGAGTAGCAAGGCCAACTGTCAGGCCTGGTACACCTCCAGATTTTGTTCTTAAAGTGACGATAGACAGACATCCTGTTAGATTTTTTGTCCATAAAAGACCACACGTAGATTTTTTCTTGGATATTGTTAGTCAATGGTAAGTGTGTATATATATATATATA
>NW_012130114.1:286247-288775 GCF_000143395.1 Atta cephalotes | reverse complement strand
ATATATATATATATATATATATGTACATGTGTGTATAATTGTACAAAATATATATGATAATGTGTACAATTTTCTTATTGATATTCAAAAATGGGAAAAAAATATGAAAGAGTGATGAAAAGTCTCAACTTATAATCTTAAGATTATTATTTTATAATTTGAAATCAAAATTTCTTCAAGAGTATTCAAATTATAATTATCTTAAATATGCGAAATGTTATGTAAAAGTAGATAAATTTTTCTCTAATTTGAGAAGCAATTTGTTTCATTTACATAATTGAGTATATAATTTATTTATTTCATACTCGTGAAAGCTGAGAAAAATCACATGTAAACTCTTCTTATAATGATATATAATAGCAAGCTATATACACGACACATACACACATCTGTGTACTTTGTTTGCTTATTGTTAGTGATACAACAATATCGAATATTATACAGTTTGTATTATTCGGATGTATTGTATGTTGACGCAACTCAAGTATGATTGATTTTTGTATGAATGACCGATATAAATAAGTTACAATACATGGACTTCATCTAATATGTATGTTGAATGTATGTGCGCGCGCACATACACACAAACACATATATACACGTGCATTTATACATAAATGTAAAATCAATTTATTCAATTTACATTTAAAAAGTTAAAGAAGAACAATACGCCCATGTGTACAAGATTTAGCGATATCAATCATTCTTCAATAAAGACTTTTTAATTAAAGTAATTGTTTTTCTATTATATATTGTAGAACTTGTGTGCTCTCTTTATTGTATACAACAATCATTTTTTCTGAAGACATGAGTCATGGGCAATACAGTGTCTTCTATGGAAAATGGAAGTAAAGTTAATTTTTCAATTTATTTATTCAAAAATTATATCTGTACATATGTATAACACTGTCTGCAATGTAACGCAAATCTGTAAATACAGATATTACATATAGAAGTATACTAATTTCTCAATTTGCAATACGATACAATTCCATTTTCGATAAAATTTCAACATTACAAGATTCTTAAACACGATACCTTGTATTGTAACTGTGTCTTCGATATTTTTAATTCTAGATTTAAATATTAACATTTACATATATATTATATATATTAAGTAATTTATTTCACTAGAGAATTGCTACATCTTTTTTTTTTATATCTATAATTTATCTCCACACAAAGCAACTAAACGTAATTCTTATAAGCTTATAAGGACGTTCCTAAATGTGTAATTCACACATTATAAAATCGAAAGTATGGCTTTTGCTCGCGTAAAATTTTTTCAAAAAGCATTTAAAAAATTTTTAGTTTTCTTTCTTCTCATTTGTCTTACATTTATACTACGATAAAATATCAAAATAATTTTTTTAAAGAAGCTATTAACAGTCTGTTTAGTTCTCATACAAAAACATTTATTAAAAATTGCGAAATCTGTAATTACATTGGTTTAATACATTTATTCAATTGATTTGCTTTTATTTATTTTGGTAAATGACACAAAAGCTGTTCTTTGTAATGGAACATTGTTTGATAGACATTAAAACATTGACAAAGTTATGAATACTACCAAAAATACAGATCGATACAGATGCTACTAGTATAAGATGTTAAAATAGAGTTCAGATCCTTTGATCATTTTCTTTTCAAACATCCTGTATAAAAATAATGTCTGCAGCATCTCTGTAATCTATCATGTAGTATTTATTGAAATTATAATCCTTTTGCTTTCAATATTATGCCAAATATATCACGTATATCGAAGACTATCATTACGGAAGTAATTATGATGAACTCAAAACTACTAAACTTATTCCTTAGGTGGATCTTCTCGAATCATTTCCAAAGAACTATCCGAATTGTTAGTACTGCTACCACTTCCAGCATCGTCTTCTCGTTCAGTTGCTTTTTCTTGGCTTACATTTGTTGCACCCAACTGCCATGGTGGTATAGATGCAGGGGCAGTAGGAAATTGTTTTCTATTTTAAGATAAAATTGAAAATTAATAAATATAATTGTAGACAATGTATAAAAATTTCAATTACAGTTAATGTTTTTTGTGCATTGAGTTCATGATATAGACAAATAAATATGCACAGTCTAATCAGAGATGTCATGTTTGCAATAAAAGATTACTTAAAAAGTGCAGACGGTCAAAAATAAGAATAAGATGGGAAAAAATTTATATTTTAAAGTTATATTTTGTAAAATAAACTGTTTAAATGACAATTACTAGAACATTCAGGTATAAATTTTTTAAGCAATTTCAAATAAAATTATATTTATGGGAGAGTGTGAGATTGTGATGTTTGATCTCTTGTAAAAATAATGATTTTAATATAAGCAAATATCACATACAAGAATAAAATGATAAATAATGTCTAAATGAAATAATCTCATTGTATGGCAATAAATTGCTATTACTGACAATCTATGTGCATTGCTTATTGTTATATACGCTTTATATAAAAAGAAGGAAAATGCATATATATATATATATATATATATATATATATATATATATATAT
>NW_012130114.1:276590-284140 GCF_000143395.1 Atta cephalotes | reverse complement strand
GTATATATATATATATATATATATATATATATATATATACACACACACACACACATGCAATTATATATGTAGTAGAAATTTATTTCGCTTGCGCGAGAAAATTCGCTAATAATCGAAAAAATGCTACCTTGACTCACTTTGTTTCTCGAGATTTTGAACGAATTTATAATTGTCTATCAATAATATAGATTTTACATTTAATTCAAAGATATAGACACGAAATACTAAAGACGTCAGTACTTATGGAAATTCGCGTGCCTGTTAAAATTTAAGTGATTATAGCGAGGAGCACAGACTCTAATGCGAGATCTACAATAGAAGTCGTAGCGGTCGTAAGATCTTAAGTCGCAAAAAATTGACCAATCACAATCGAATATGAGAAAAATAATCAACTGTGATTGATCAATGGTAATATCAGTAATGGATAAGAATAAGAAATTGACCAATCACAGTCGTTTATTCTTCTCACATTCAACTGTGATTGGTTCATTCAATCAATTTGTTACTCTTACAATCTCATCTACTATTGCTATTGCCATTGTAGATCATGCATTATATAACCATAAAACATAAGAAAATCAACCAATCAGAGTCCTTTATTTCACGAAAAAGAAGGAAATAAAGCACTTTGATTGATTCATTTTCTTAAGCCTCATGCGTTATGCAAGGATTTATGTTCTCCGCTTTAGAGTAAAAAATTAATAGCGTTTTCGGCCCGACCGAGTTTGCATTACTTGGATCGAAGTAATGATATTTCGTGCCCTCCTATTGGTAGAGCATGTAACGTCAATAGCGAAGCATTTTCTAACCCAAGTTGATGTAAACGCTAAATTGGAGTTGAACAGTGGCCTAGTTTCCACCGAGGATTTAATCCGGATCAGAATGTAAAAACCAACCAAGTACAATTGAGCATTACTGTTCGACTGTAATAGGGAAATACTGTTACAGAAATTTTTTTATCTGCGGTAGCCCTTAACGACACGATTAAAATCTATTCTACAATAATCGTAAACGTAGTTGTAAGTGTAGGAAATTATATATGTATTACTTCCGAACAAACAAGACTTTGATTGACTATTGCGCCAACTTCCGCCGCGCGGCAAGCGTTGCCGCGTTTTGTGTGCAGGAGCTATTAGACGTATGGTAAGAACGAGCTAATCCCAGTCGAGAATTCTTTTGAACTCTTAATTGATTGATCCTTACGGTATGTCTTATGGTTACTGTTATGGAAGGTATGTGCTATGGTCTTTAAAGCCTATTCTATAAGTTGTAAACGTAGTTGTAAGTGATTGTAATTGTAAGAATTGACCAATCAAATCAAATATGAAGTCGGTTCTACATTAGTTACAAGCTGATTGCAAGTTTGTTGTGACACTCAATATGAAGCATTGATTTCAAAATGCAAACTTTAAATTGACTGTCGCAACAAACTTGCGATCGACTTGCAACTAATATAAAACCGGCTTGAAGAGAATATTTAACTGGTCAATTCTTACAACTACAACCACTTATAACTACGCTTACAACTATTATAGAATAGATTTTAAAGGCCATAGCATATACCTTCTATAACAGTAATCTTAAGACATGAGTAAACTTAAGCCGATGAGCCAATCAGGATACTGCTTTAGATCTACGCACTCTAACGAAAACAAAAGTAGCAGTAAACTTATCCCTAAGGATTTTAATCGGTTGAAATTTACCTTATTACGAGATTATGGATAAGTTTACTGTTATTTTCATTTCCATTAGATTACATAAATCTAAAGCAAAGCCTAATTGGCTCATTGTGCGTCGGCTTAAGTTTACGTCTTAGCCCAAGGGATCGATTCTGTATCTTGAAATAAGGTGAAAATTATAAAAGTGAGCGAATTTACTGATTATTTCATTGGTCAACATCTAGTAAATTTGCTCGCTTTTGTAATTTTCATCTTGTTTGAAGATATAAGGTTTGTTCGCGTTGCACGCTCCAATACGTTCGCGTCACCGAAACCAACATGACGGCTAAATGTTTGCATCGCGTTAGAGCATATTTCATGGATCAATTAAGAGCACACTCCATTTGCTTCACCTCAGAAGGTGATATAATTGAGGCATATTACGCACGCATGCGGTTGAAAACATATTGTATCGAAAAAAATATTTCAGATTCATTTTGTATAAAAATGCATTTAATAAAGGTGTTTTTTATATAAATATAAGAATATAATATATATAACAATATAATATAATATTAATAAAATAAAATAAAAAATAAAATAAAAAAAATAAATAAAATTAGAAAAATTTTTTTAATGAAAAAAATAATATTAATACAATAAAATAAAATATAATATAAAAATATAATATAACTTTTATATTTATTAAAAACGCATTTATTTTGTATAAAAATGCTTTTCAAATAATCGAGATAACACAAAATACTCGAAACGAGGCACAAATCCGACCCGTTCGAGTGGATTAGGTTATGTTAGGTGACATGCTCACTTGTCCTAAATCTGTTCGTGTTAACTGAACATTATCACTGACAAGATAGCAGACAAATATTTCTGATTTATTTATGTCCATATAATTTAGGAATCGTTTGGGGAAATTTGGGAAAAGCATTTAAACATTTGGGAAATAGTAATAATTTTTCTTGTAATTAACAAATTTTATCATGCGTTAAGTTAGCAATGATCTTATTTAATGTATTTTATAAATGGAATCGATTAGAAATCATTTGGGGAAGACGTCTTTATTATTATTTTCATTTGGGAAAAGTCACTATTTGGTAATTCAATAGATTTACACATTACGAAAACGAACAAAGCCCGGGTGTAGTATAGATGTAATAGATATAGTAATGAATATATAGCAAACCTAAAATCGTCAAAAATTAATCAATTAGACTCGCATCTAATTATACGTAGTAAGAAATTATGTGTAATAAGAAATCAATTTAATCATAAACTTAATTATATTCAACTAATCTTCTTCACTAAAAAAATTTTATATTATTTCCCAAATATTTAAATGCTTTTTCCAAATTTCCTAAATTATATAGATATAAATAAATCAAAAATATTCATTTTGTCTGCTATCTTGTCAGAAAGTGATGTAATAGAGTGTAGAGTAAAACATGTGGCACACAATGCTTGTTTTCCTGCTAGATTATTAGCTAGATTTGAATTTTGCCATCATATTGGTTGCGATACTAGATGCATTCGGGGAGACACTATTCATGCTATGAACACAAACGCTACTAACGCTGTTCGTGGAGCCAATAGCGCGATAGCGTTAGCAAGCTCCGATCCCGGCGTAGCGTTGGTAGCATTTAACATAGACTTATAAGATAGACAGAGCATTCATACGAGAAACTAAGACTTGATAGAAAGAGAAAGAAATAATCACGGACTTCTCTTCTTTTCTAGTGGTGAATTGATTGGTTGCCGCGGCAAACTAGGAAGTGGCCGAGAGCAACGAAGATAAACATTCGAGAATTTGGCCTTACGATTAAGCTGATTGGCCTCCCATCACTCACTGTAAAAGAGAGAAACAACTGTCTGGAGTAGAGCTGTCCTTCAATCCTATTTCAGCTTCTCTCGTATGAATGCTCTATCTTATAAGTTTATGCATTTAACCAGAGAGATTTAATAGTTGTTGAGGTTAAGTTAATGTAGAGAATTCTGTTTTCAATCACCAACCATACTTTTCTCTGTAATTAAAATTTTTAGGATTTTGTAAAGTATTTATAACGTAAATTTTTAATTTTCGTAGTGAATAACAGAACGCAATTTCAATTGCAATCTCTATGACAGCTTGCCGCTAGGCTAGAGTGAACAATGTAAACTAGATCAAAAGTTAATAGTTACATGCGGTTTACTGAGTAAATTAATCAGATAAAAGGAAAAATCTTTGAGTATTAATTTGAGAAGAAGCGCATCTACATCTAATAAGGATCTTAAGCATCTGCAGCGAAATACCCTGCCACGCTATATCATAATAGTAACTTTTTTCCATACACGGGAATTAAAAATCACAGTAACAAGATATCTCTGATTTTCACATTTGTAATGAAATTAAATACACAAGTTGAACTCTGCAGAAACTTTGAAAAGTTAAAGATGACACAAGCCCATGTGTCCAGTGACCAGAAGTATGTTCATTCCAACCATCAATTGCAGAGATTGAAATTGTATTCACTACAATAAAATTTGAAATTCACATGTTACGTACGTACATTTAATGGCCATTCTACCATAAGCCTAGCATTAGGATGAAATTATACGATACGGGAATCAGCATGCGGGACAGAGGATGCGTGATTCGAACAGCCAATCAGCACTCTTCCACATTTTTCTATCCCATGTCTTTCCCACGATTGACTGCTCGAATCACGCATTCTCTGTCATGTTGATTCCCGTATTGTGATTTCACCCTTAGTCATAAATCAGAAGTCAGAAGTTAAAAACTGACGACTGTGATTAGTTAATTTTTAGCTTCTAACTTCTGATTTATGACTAACGGCTTATTGTAGAAGCATTCATTCATAGTACGCATTCTACAATAAGCTATTAATTATAAATTAAAAATTAAAAGATGGAAATTGATCAATCACAGTCGTCAATGTCCAACTTTTAATTTCTGATTTATGACTAATGGCTTATTGTAGAATGACTATAAGCGGGAAGCACAGATTCTTGCATTACGCATAATACGTAATAAATGCATAAAAAAATGTACCAATCAAAGTTTTTTGTTTTCTTCCTTTCTATGAAATAAAGAATTCTGATTGGTTGTATTTCTTATGTTTTATGTGTTATGCGTTATGCAAGTATCTATGCTCCCCGCTTTACTGCCTTAAGTTTTTCGTATGCCAACTCTTTTTGTGCTGTTGCAGTATGCTGCAAGTGTCTGCTATCTAGCTATGCTCTAAAATTCACTGCCAGCGCTGAAAATCTACAGTTTACGTCACGTATACTGTATATTTTTCAGCACTGGCAGCAAATTTTGGAACATAGCCCTAGCATCTTATGACGGCAGCCTAGAAACTAGTATGTCGTTTATTGTGAGAGCAGCTGCTTGGATTATTTGAAAATACGGTTTTCTCTCTCTTTCTTTCTCTTTCTCTTTCTCTGTCTCTCTCTCTGTGTCATTGTTGATTAACCGGTGGAGAAAAGATAGAGAAATCATTGCGCTAACGCTAAGCTGCTTATAATTATCGAATCTCACGTATTGCCTGATTTCAATCATCATCATCATCATCATCATTATTATCGTCGTCATCGATATCATCATTATCGTCATCATCATCATCATCATCATCATTATTATTATCATCATCATCATCATCATCATCATCATCATCATCATCATCATCATCATCATCATCACCTTTATCATCATCATCATCATCATCATCATCATAGTCGTCACTAATATTGTAAGCATGACGGATCGAACCGAGTTGAGAATGAACGTGGCTGCTTTGAAACGAGTTGATCCCTACGTGAAGGATATTTTGGAAACTGCGACCCACGTCGCTCTGTATACATTTAACGCGGATGAAAATGAATGGGAAAAGACCGACATCGAGGGTGCTCTGTTTTTGTACTCGAGGAATGGCGAGCCATACAACAGTATTCTCATAATGAACAGGTAGTATATACCGAGGTGTTATATATCTACCAGCTAGAAAAATATAAGTGTGACGTTTTACTTTGCATCGCCAGTGATTTACTCGAGAGATTTGTAAATTATTTTTATCCAAGTTTAGTATCTTTTGCACATCCATCTTATATTAATAATAACTAAAAATGTCATATAGAAATGATATATATACATATTTGTTACAGATTGAATACAAACAATCTAGTGGAACCAGTTGCTCCAGGTTTAGATTTACAACTGCAGGAACCATTTCTGCTCTATAGAAATTCTAGATGCAACATCTATGGTATTTGGTTTTATGAAAAAGAAGAATGTGTACGCATCGCAAATATGTTAAATAAACTTCTGAAAGAATGTGAAGAAAATCGCAAAATCACTAACAAACCGTTACTGAAAGCTAAAAAGACCTCTGGACCCAACGTAAATAACGTGGACATATTCAGCATGCTTAGCAAGGCACAAGAGGACTTTAACACGAGCAGAGGTAGCGGCGGAGGTGGCGAAGGCGATAGCACAATAGTAGGATCAAAGTCTCCATCGATTACACCCATGACCGACAATATTTCTGGACCTTTAGCTGCTCCCTTAGGACCTGATGTCACTTCCCAAAGTGTAATGGACTTCTTTGCTAAAGCCAAGGTTAGCGTTGTATCTCTTTGCTGCTCTATTTGACATATTATTTCTCTATCTCTTATATCACTTGTATCGACCAGGTGAATACTGGACATTTCAAAGCAGGCGACCAACCGACTCCAGGAAGTACGGTTGTGGTCGAAAGTAAACCTTTACTTGCACGTTTAATGTCTCATCCGGCAGCGCATACTTTAGAACATATTGAGAAACAGCAGAGATCTGTGACACCCCAACCATCTCATCAATCACAATCGACAACGATTCCATCCACAAACAAGTCTAAAAAACGAAGTAAAGCAACTTTGCAACAGGAATCGATAATATCCACATCAGCGCCGATTTCTCAAGATTTGCCGCCACTACCTGTTACTCAAAATGTTAACGATTTAAATGCGTCGACTGGATTCCTCAGGATACAGTCGCCAACCAACGTAACGTCTTCTACTTTAAGAAATCATCAAGTTTCCAACATTACTAATACCAATAATGCCAATCCACTTGCGTCATTATTCGCTCATGCTTCCGGAAGTACGGTAAGAAACAAAATTTTATCTTTGTGTTTATTAAGCATGTGTATATTCGAAAGTCATTGTTTTTTTCTTTCTTTCTGTATCCTGATTTAGTCGTCAGACGATATTATCCCGGCAGCGTCTACATTGTCAGGAAGAGGTTCGGCACCAGCATTGATACCACCTGTGATGTTTGCCGCTCCTAGTCCACCTGAATCCTTAAATCGACCGTTAGAGCCACTAACGAGGAATCAACTTTTACAAGCATTCAATTATTTGTTGAAAAGCGATCCGGATTTCATCAACAAACTTCACGAGGCCTATGTCAAATCGTTTGGAGAGATACTTTCTTAAACTCATTATATTATTATATTAATTGCAAAAAAACCCATTGTAAGGGTTATGACTGAACAAAAGGAACATCACTAAGCTAAATCTCAATATTCCTACATTACGTGCATGTACATACATAGATGATATGTAATGCTCGACCTTCAATTGAGAAGATAAGTTTCTTTTAAAGAAAAGGAAAATTTCTTTTTGGCCGAAGATTAGAAAGCAGATATAAGAATAGAACATACAATATAATACCTTGAACAGTATTTTTATAAAGGAATGCGCTTTCTTTCGAGACGATAAAGTAAAGAGGATGAAACGAGCAGGAACTCATATAATGAAGTTTGGTATGAATGAGAAGTTGCATCTTAAAGAAGTGGACTTGTTATGAATGATATAATTATATATATACATGTATAT
>NW_012130114.1:271480-274987 GCF_000143395.1 Atta cephalotes | reverse complement strand
TATATATATATATATATATATATATATATATATATATATAATGGAATTGAACGGTTTTTAAACTGTGATGCCAAAACATTTATATTATACGTGCATTTTATGATTGAAATTTCAATACAGCACGAAATCATTTTTTTGAGCTGAGCAAATCATACGAAAACCTATTTTATAGAGTAATGACGTATCCTCCCTATATACCGGATACCAATATGGTATGTATATGTTATCGATGAAAAGCAACAAATAAATACAGACAAGATGCAATGAAAAGACAATTAAAATATACTTTACTTTTTTTTTCATTCCTCACAAGTAACATGTATAAAATAAAGTCTAGGCAGGCCTGTACGTATTTATTTAGTCATTGTTATGTCGTACTATCACAATACAGTGTTTATATGAAATAATTAAAAAATATTATATGAAGAAAAAGTACAATTCACAAATTGGCTGTGATTCAAGTCGCAACGGCGACTTGAACGAAAAATTTTATATCGCTTACACAAATTTATTTTCTATTGAATTTTCTTATAGATTATTAAAATATATAATCTTCCCTCACTTTTTATTGGCATGTACTATTCGTGAATTAACATTATGTACTAATATTTTTAGGGAACAGAGTTCAATAATTACAACGTTAAAAAACGTTCTCGCATCATCATCATCATCATTGTAACTCGATAATATCATCAAATTTAATGTATCATTCAAGATGATAAAAAATACATGTTCTATATTTACAATCCTATAATGACATAGAAACGTATCATATACTTTATGTCATCGTAACGTCATGTTTAAAGGATCGAAAAATTTTGATCCATTCTCACTCTTTGATCTCGCAATGTCGACATGCATGCCATGTCGACGTTTCGAGGAAATGCAACGAATAATACATTATCATTATGAGATATAATTTACAGTAGTTGCTTTCTTCGTAGAATTCACAGCCAAGTGGAGCCTTCGACGGCCCGCTAGCTTTTTAAACAGCCATTTATTTGGTACATGACTCTGTGGAATCTTGCAAACTTGTATACGCACACACATACACACGCAGGCTATATTTCTCATATACATATTGTAAAAAATCCACAAAGTTGAAACAAAGTTAAGTTGGAATAATATCATTCGTCGTAAAGAAAGCTTATATACACACATATACACACACACACGCACACATACACACACACGCACACACATACACACACACACACACACACAAATTATCCCCAATTAATATTAACGTAGAAGTACTCGGTATACAAATATTTTGCTACACAAATGTATGTGTATGGCACAACTCCGGTTTTGCAAGTCATGTATCAAAACTAGCGCAGCCAGCTCTATTAATTAAACTATTACTTAGAACACTTCTTATTGGGAAACTTTGTCATGAAATTTCTTAAACCAGAGGCACTTTCGGTGGTCCAAGTAAGGGTGGCCCGTTATTAGATGTTCGATGTGGCACGAATTTATTTGCGTTTTGTGCTGGCATAGGCTGAAGCCATCTGACAGCTAGACTGGCGATCATTAGCAGGACGATGAATCCACAGATAGCCACGACGATCGTCGCCGTTGGGAACCATCCGTCAATCGCCTGATTTCCGCGACTATTTGGATGCAATGGAGCCAAGTACGGTCGTTGATCATCGATCAGTACTACAATGATATCAACAAGTAATAAACAAGTTAAAAAAACACAAATAGATTTTTTGAAAGATTAGAAAGAAAGATATTTGTATTAAAAAAGAAATTTAATTCAGTTTATGTTTTATAAAAAATTGGAGGAGCATTCTAATTACATGGCAATATATATATCTATTACCCTAAATATTAGATGTATACAAGTATTACGATATCAACATGAATGTGATAAGTGAAATGGAAAATGTTGAAAATGTAATAGCCTGATAGCATGCGAGATGAAAAGAAGAAAAGGCCTCGTTCGTCGCAAACCTCGTAGAGTTTTGTTGAGTCTGTTTCTCATCGCGGGGCTGTCCACGTGATTGCAGAGATCTTGATCGCAGCAGAGAAATCCTGCGGGGCACTGACGATTCATCAAATTTTCATCGAGACAACCGCTGTGAGCAGTATGCTCCGCTCTCGAAAATAACGCATTTGCGTTCGATGGTAATTTTGTAAAACAACTCCTACCACGACACATGTATCCTTGAGGAACGCATTCTGGTTGATTACAGTAGCATCTTACTTCTCCTGCATTAGAGAAATCTGCAACGAAAAATCATTTATACTGTAATCGTAAAATGGTTTGAAACAATTAAATATTTAACAGATAGAAGGCTTCTTCATATAGAAAATAAATAACAATAAATAAGGGGCAAAATAAGAGTAACATTTTAAATTGTAACACAATTAAATATTGGGTTGGCAAGAAAATAATTGCGTTTTTTTTAAAAGACATTTAGCAGTAAAAACCGCAATTACTTTCTTCCAACCAATATAAATATATCTTGATAGAATAAAGTTTCAACTTTAAGAAATTCTCTCTTTTTTAAATTGCGATACGACAATTTTTAATGGAGTTATGAATAATTAAAATCAAAATGATCCTTTTATTTAATCCGCGATAACCAAATCGCGATCAATAACCAAAAATCGTAGGAATATTTAAAAAAAACGATTTTGTAGGGAAAGTATCAAGCTTTCACGATAGGTAGTAAAAAATTTTCTCAAATTTGTTTTGGGCACGTTAAAAACCCATAAAATGAGAAGAAAATTTTCCATCTTTTTCAACTCGTAGTTTTTGGTATGTAAAAACTCAACCAAACTCATATAAACTTAAAAAATGTGGAAAGCTTTTAAAAGTAGAGATTTAAAACTTTAAAATCCTTGTTTTAAATTTAAATTTCATTCATTATTGACGAAGATATTGTATATACAACTTTGAGTTAAAAAAACGCAATTATTTCCTTGCCAATCCGATAGAATACTTAAAGTAGAAAATAAAGTAGAAAATTCTACTTAAAGTAGAAAACAAATAAAGAAAAATAAAAATAAAGAAAACAGCTTAAATTCAAGTATAAAATATTACAAGTTTCGGCTATCGGATTGAGCCCTTCAGACATTATATACTTATCACAAAGATCAGTGTACAAAATTAATTATCGAAAATACTCACATATTCCTTATAATAAAAGCTCGAGTGAGTTTTGATGTCGAAGAATTCGACATTATTCGCATACGATTGGACAGTCATGTTTCATATCTTTTGGAAAAAAATCTAATCGATAAAAAAGATAAAAAAGTTTTCTTATTAAATACTAAATCAGAAAGTAACATACCGGAAATCTAACCAGTAAAAACTAATCAAAAGCCATGTGTGAAATTATTCAAACGAGTCCATATAAGAATAACGTCCATATAAGAATAAAAACCAATTAAAATGTATACAGTTTAATGAAACGCAGTTATGTAAGACGGACATAATATGTCGATCGTAATGTACGTTCGCTGATATCAACATGGACTGAGAGAAGAGACTGT
>NW_012130114.1:259079-268403 GCF_000143395.1 Atta cephalotes | reverse complement strand
TCTTCAGTGTCAGTTTGTAAATTTAGATTATTTTCTGCTTTTTAATATTGAGCATCTCAGAAATTAAGCGTTTCTATAGCAAGACTCTTCATCCAAGATTTTAATTTCATTGGAAATTATGAGGTTACTTTGAGAGAAAGAAAGAGAGTTTCGCATCGAAATGTATATTTAGATATATGCTCGACAGCATATAAATATGCGTAACAAGGGTGGCTTCCCCGAATCGACGACTTTGCGACCTCTGAGCCTCTGACGACTGTGCGTTAATGAGGACTATACGAAATAAATGAAGAGAAAACGAGAGGAGAGGAACGGAGTGGGAGGTAAGGACGTTTATTGCAAAGCCATCTTTATTCGCGAGCATGCTCGGCGTCGTTTGCCCGCGGCTTGCCCCAACCCTCGATCTACCATCTTAAGTCGAGTTCTCCTTGCGACCTCGTCTTTCTCCACCAGTTTCTTGCTAATAAGCCCGCAGCGATGCCTTGCCTGTCTCCGTTTTCTCTCTCGCTCGCTCTTTCCTTGCGAGCGAGTCTTGCGAACTGTCGGCCCCTCTCTCCATTCGCGGTCGGGGTCCAGCTCATCGGGGACTAAAAAACGCTAAAACAGCCGAGTCACAAAAGAAAGATTAAAGTGGAGAGGATATATGGAGGGAGAGAGAAAGGCATGCGGCGCTGCTCCGTTGTGTGTCTCCTTTCTCTCTTTTTCTCCTCGTCTTTCGATGCAATTCTGTTGATCAAATATCATGCACGCATGAGAGAAAGAAGACAGGGCCACTTGATAATTTCATCACGTTCCACCGCAACGATTGAATGCCATTCGATATGTGTCGCAAATTGGGAAATTACTATATAACTCGTAACATGAAAAGTTACAGGGTAATAAATTTCAATTTTAGGTATTAAATTTCAATTTTACACGTCGAATACTTGAAAATATTTCTATGCCTTGTAAGATTTTTTGCTCTTTCGCTCTTTGCTTCATTCTCTTTATCAAGTTATTTTATCAAAGTAAAAAAGAATATGGGATTTTTTTTTTCGAGCGAATCACTTTGGTAAAATTCTTTCTACAGATGTATGTTTGTATTTAGCGTGTAATATGACTTGAAATATGTATTTTTTAAAACGTGCGATTGTGAATCGAAATAAAGAACAGTAGCCTTCCAAAAGGAAAAATTCAAAGAGGCCGTCGCCGTCGCGCGTCGAGGGGCACGTATGTACAGTCCCATATGCGCGTTTAAAATAAAAAGGAAAAAAAGGAAGATAGGGGGAAGCAGCGGGAGGTCGAGGAGTCCGACTGAAGAGAGATACGACCGACAAGCCCCTGAGGCCGGGGAAGAGACGAAGAGCCATCCGAAAACAAACAGACTGCATCGTGGAGTCGTTCGTTATGCGTCTACGGTATATTAATTATTTCCTGACTCGGTCCAGAGCCCAGCATCGATGCGACGCGGCCGAGTTATATGATTTCTCCCTTCGCGTCTGCTTTTTTTTCCTCCCTCTCCCCCGTTTTTTCGATATTAGAGTTCTTCGAATATTGGATCCTACCGGCGAGACTCTGACGTGAATATTTTATTGATTTTATTCGATATACATACATTTGTAATGTGACGTTTATTTAATTTCCACTCGACAAATGGAGTACATTATGCGTAGTTAATATAGTTTCACGAAATATTTTAAATTTTTTCCTTCCTTTGTCACAACTATTCGTCATTATGCCAATTGCTGTTGATGGCACATTTCTCTCGAAAAATATCGACAAGTACAAGTACAGCTTGATAATATCTGTCACGCGTATTCTATAGAATCTATAGAATCGGAAGATAAAACAATTAAAAGTGTCACGATATTTGAGAGTGAGATTTGAAGTCTTCGCACGAAAAGAAAGCACAACTATATAATCTATATATTATGTAAATTTCATTTGAATGAGTTCATCATTTGTATACATATATAGTATGTACATACAAATTACAATTAGAAGAATGACAACCTATATATATGTACGCGACCTATATACATGTAGGACGTATAGGTATCTAAAGAGTAGATATATGTATATGTATACAAACGTTAGTGCCGCGCGCAACGATCAAGTTAAGAGTTTCTTCAAATATAAGTATAACTCAGAGAACATTGCACAACGTTACCTTGCATAAGAGCATTGCAAATTCTCTGTAATGAACCAAATGCATTAGCAAAGCTTTTCTATAAATTAGCGCTACCAAGCTGCGTAACGGTAATTAGCGTGAGAGTGAAAACAAATCGCGTCTTTGTTTCGCAAGAATAACGAAAGAATTAAAGAGAGCCAAGTTAAATGCAGTAGCAAATAGATTTTTAAGTTATTTCATCACGATTAAAAAGATCGAATTAGTATCCATACAGCACAGAAAGATTGCAGGAACATTGCAGAATGATTTCACTGAAACATTGTAATATTGCATGGTGGTTGCGAAACGTTGCTGAAGCATTGCTGTAAGATTCCAATGTTAAGATATCCACTTTTTATTATATTGCAACGAAACATTCCAGGAATATTGCAATGTAATTTATTTGAATAAGTTTTTTACGAAGACTCTAAAAAATGAAAAACTATTTTCTATAAATATATCTCAGTAACTATAATTTTTCTACAAATCGTATTTCTAGTGATATGTGCTTTCCAAAAATAATTTTTTATAATAAAACCATAAAATATTCCAATATATGCAGTATTAAGTCTGAAGGATATATTTATTTGCAAGGATAATTAAAGCATGTATGTGTGTATCGAACAAACTACAAATATTCTCCACATTAACATAATAATACAGTTACAAGTTAATCATGGATTAAGTTAATCGCAGTGATTCTTTTTAATTTGAAGCCCCTCCGAGTCATTGAAATCGATTAAAAAATGACAATATGAATCAATAAAGTTCAGACGCTGATTTATTCCTGCGTTCACATAATTAATATTTCAATAAATCGTTTTCAGCAGCTTAATTGCTTATCGTCTTATTCAATAATAATGCGTTGATTGTATCCAAACTCGATATTATACAATCTTTTGATTTTATCTTTAAATAAATTTAAAACTTAGCTAATGAAATGACAGTCAAATAATAGATTAACAAATTTTTTATTTAAACATAAAAATGGATTATATTAACTATTATATTATCATAAAACGGCTGTTAAACTAAAGACTACATAAATTGTAAAAAATTATATTTTTATATTATTGTTATTGTAACAATTAAAGAATTACAGTTTTGCAATATTTCTGGAATATTACAGATATATTACTGACATTTTACAGGAATATATTATTAATTTATATTTCTGTAATATCTCTGCAATATTACATTGCAATCTGCAATATTGCAACATTGCAGCAACATTGCTTCAATCTTTTGTACTGTATCGATATAGCAGTGCGATGAGACACCTGTTCATATATTTAGGAGCGGAAGAGCTGATATGAACTCGCAGAGTTATGCGAAAAGAAAAAAGGGACGGTCAGTTCATCATCATGGAAAGGTTTGCGAAAGACGAAAGGAGTGGCTGAAAGTCGAAAGAACGCTGATGATGAAGAGGCCGAAGAGGACCGGTCTGCAGGAACTTTCCTCTTCGTCTACGAGAAGAAGCTCGCGCGCTCATAGCGATTCGTGAGAAACTCGACTTTCGCCTAAAATATATCGTACAATTCATTTGATCATTTTTTATCGAGGTTTTAGAACAATTCAGATATTATATTATTTATTTGGATAATTATTTGAATATTAATATAATTTATTTGAATATTAATTATTTGGAAAGAAAACGAATGACTTGGACCGGAGAAAATCGAATTGATTTCCTTCCTGAATTTATTACTTGAAACTAATATATCGTCAGCTATCATCTTAAAGCTGGAGTAAAAGTTGTCTAAAGCATAATCCTCCCCATACATATAAATTAACTATAGAGGAATGTTTTTGTCGTCACCACAGTAATACATATAAACAAATACCTGCACGGAGATTATCTCAAGAGTAACCGCCTAAAATATATCCGTTTGAAAGAGAAACAACTAAAATAGTTTCGTTATGCGATGAACGAATAAGTTCCTTCCTTCAGAATAAGAGGACAAGGGGACGAGGAGACGAGAGGATGATCCTCGTTCGGCTAATTTTCGTTTCACAAAGGTATATAGTATCGAAGATGGTATTTGCGTTGGGACTTGTAACTACCGAGAGCCAAACTCTATTCGATCATTATATGAGGAAAAGAGCTGGACTCGAGACGATTCGGGAAGCAGCCGCACCACGTCGTCAAGAGCGAATGGTTACGGGTGGTGGGGTGGCAATTAGCAAGAACAATGGAGAGTCGGGATCCTTGTTCTGGGAAGTAGGCGGAGGGCCTCGCTCCGGGGGCCCTGCCATTCCATTGGACAGGAAGGGGGGGTGGGGGCCCAGGTACGTGTATCTAAGGTCCCGAATATATGTGGCTATATAGATATACTGCATGATTCCAGCGTTTGTTTCAGCGCTACAAGACAGACTCTTGATGTTCCCGAGCCTCAGCAACCCGGTGATTAGCCCTACTTAACTCGGATATGCGGACGCGACGCGAGCGGCCCCATCAGCAAGTAAAAGGCATCCTCATCAATTATATGCAATTGCCAAATTGTTCCAAATTACATACGTTCGTTCCTTCTCGAGAAACGCGGAATCCTTTATGATAATTTTCATATTTTTTGCGCAACCTGCGACCATCTTTGATTATCACTCACCGAAAGCGTCCATCATTACCTCCAGATTCCAGTTAATTAAACTTGAAATTTTAACTCGCATCGAACACTCGGAGGAAGAAGATAGTTTCCATTCTGATTCTACCAACACATTAACGATAGATTCGTGTCCATGAAATATCTCTTTAACATGCGGAATGATACATGCATAAAGAGATCAATTATTTCAATTGTCTCACGCGTGACAATTATTCTCTAGTCACCTCAATCAACTGGTTTATTGCTGGTTCAGTACTTCTAAAAAAATGAGAATAGTGATTTTTGTATTCGAAATATAGTGAGAGAAAAGTAAATTTTTTTTAAAGCAACAAGATTTGATTAAAATTGTATGGAATGGTATCTAAGGATTTAGCATTTTATTATTTTGAATATATGATCTTGTGAAGGTGATACTTTTATTATTTAATATTTGATATTGAATCTAAAGTATTTTTGAATTTTGAAAATGGTATCTTTATGAATACACATTTCAATATATTCGGCAAGAGAGAAGATGATAAATTTTTGATTAACAAGCATTTAAATTCAGAAACTGAAACAACAACTTGAGAATGAAACAAATGTCTGGAAATAAAATTATTATTTTCAAATTAAATACATCCTTATTTAATATTTTAATATATCTTAGTTTATTAAGATTCTATAAGTTTATTTAATTTTTTTTCTTTCTCACATCCAATAGAATTAGGTATGCACACATATTTAAATAAATTTTATAGTATGATTTTCCTTTAATTGGGTTGGAGAAAAATTGTGCGGTATTTTATTAGCTTAAAATTATATATACAATACTTATCGTTAAAAATGAACAAAATTTAAATTAAAAAAACAAAGATTTTAAAGTTTTGTAATTTTTATATATAAAAAACTATGAACTGAAAAAAATGTAATTTTTCTTCTCACTTTTTTACTTGAGTCATGCGGAAAAAATAAAAAAAATATGTGAAAAATTTTGATCATCTATATCGTAAAAGTTTGGAGTTTTTTTCTTACAAAATCATATTAAGTGTTAGATGAAGAACGGGAAAAACACTACGAACTTTTTCCCACATCTAATATTTAAAAAATATTTCTACAATTTTTTATTCATGAGTTATTCGCGAGTTAAATAAAAAGGAGAGGATTATTCTAACTTTGATTGCTCATCATAACTCCCTTAAAAATCATCGTACTGCAATTGAAAAAACCAGATTCTTAAAACTGAAACGTTGCTTGAAAAATTACATTTTTTTCAGTTCATAGTTTTTTATATATAAAAATTATAAAACTTTAAAATCTTTGTTTTTTTAATTTAAATTTTGTTCATTTTTAACGAGTAGTAAGTATTGTATATATAATTTTAAGCTAATAAAATACCGCACAATTTTTCTCCAACCTAATTAAAGGAAAATCATACTATAAAGTTTATTTAAATATGTGTGCATACCTAATTTTATTGGATATGAGAAAGAAAAAAAATTAAATAAACTTATAGAATCTTAATAAACTAAGATATAACTTTATTGCCAATTTCAAAAAATAGAATTTGAGCTAAAAATATGATATTACTGTTCTTATAACTACATTGCGCAATGATCATAACAATAGTAATATCACATTTTTATAATTCAAATTTCTATACATTTTACATTTTACATTTAAAAAATTAGCATAATATTATTCGATAGAGCAAAGTTCCAACTTTAAGAATCTGTTTTATTAATTACGATATGATTATTTTTAATAAAGTTATGAACAATAAAAATCAGAATGTTCTTTTATTTAATCCGCGTGTAACTTGGTAACAAAGAGTCATAGAAATTTTTTAAAAACAAACTTTAAAAAAATTTTAAGCTTTCACGTTAAACAGTCGAATATTTCGCAATAAATGTATTCTGTATATAATTTTGAGCTAACAAAATTTCACAGAACTTTTTCTTCAACCCAATATTATTTGGTATAATATTGCAATGAGTTTTATGCATTTGTAGATACAAGTAATATCACATTTCTAAATTTAAATTTTTCACTGATAAAGCTATTTATCTTACAACACTTTTCATGTTCACTAGCGCTCAATAAATTGGTTTAATTTATGTAGATTGAAATAACTAAATTATAATGAAATGCTTAAATGAAAATCTTCCTTAAATAATCAGTAATGAAGTAAGAATCCCCCTATATGACAAGAGATTCAAATTATTCAAATTTATACACAAAAAAGGAATGGAAATACGCAGCAAAAATTAAAAAATATATATAACTTATTAG
The DNA here is from genome assembly GCF_000143395.1 of Atta cephalotes. Taxonomy (NCBI): domain Eukaryota; kingdom Metazoa; phylum Arthropoda; class Insecta; order Hymenoptera; family Formicidae; genus Atta; species Atta cephalotes. The sequence continues at coordinate 261,380 of NW_012130114.1, read as the reverse complement.
GTAGACATTAGAAATTATAGCAATAATATTATCATAATACATAAATTTTATCGGAAAAAAGTGAACAAAAGTGAACCTTTTTGAAAATAGTGAGTAAAGTGCGAATAGTGATTCAGCGGCAAGTCAATGCTCAATCAATCAATCATATTTCGTGATTAACATCTTATCGCGTATCGTAATGCGATACGACGGTATTTATTTTTTTTCGTTTTCTTCATTATACTATAATTGTCATTGCGTGCACGCGCGAGAGCTATAATGTAACGTCTCTTTAACGGAATAACGTTTCCCTTTGAATCTTTGTTCCCGCATATTTGCGTGCAATTAGCGCGAAAATCAATGACATCCGTTGACTCCCTCGTCAAAATTAACCAGCTGGCGAATCTTGAACTGAACCACTGAATCTATTAATGGTATAAAACGAATCATCGCATCGATCGATACACGTCGAGCAACGTTTCCGTTTTTTTTTTTTTTATAATTCTTTCATTCCAATTAAAAATGACAAGAATACGGAGTATTAGTACAGTCAGTTTAAATTAATAATTTTCCTTTTAATTTGTTTCGCGATGCGAAACATTGGCAAATGAGAAAAAGTTTAATTCTGGAGTTATCGAAGCGTTCAATGATTTATCGCGAGAACAAACGTGCATGGATCCGCGATGTAAAAAAAAAATGCCAAGTCAGACCAAGACAGTTGTCAGGCGATCCCTGTCTTGTATTGTATGGGGAAAACGCAACAATATTACAGTAGGACAATCGTCGAAGTCGTCACTGCGCCGACTTTGGAGGGCTCAGCAAATGAGAATGGATTGAAATGGATTAAAATGGATTCAGATTTATAGAAATAGGGATTCATGAATGTTAAAATGAATCCTTTTTAATCCTGAATGCATTTTTTTATTTATAGAAATTATTTATTTATAGAACTTGTATAAAGCAAATGTCTATGCTTTATCAATCCTGATGAATGCATTTTTATTCATTTACAGGAATTGCATAGAGTATATCTCTATACCTTTTAATCTAAAAATAATATTATAGTATTTTGTATGCATTATGAATGTTGCTCAATTTAAAATTGTGAATAAAAAATGCAGTTTTTTTTAATCCAATTGAATAAAAAAAAGTTTTTCTTTTGAAATGGACCATAAATGCTATTTAAATTATTCAAAATTATAAGTAGGAAATTTTTCGTTTTAATCCAACTAAGTTCAAAAAAGTTGTAACGTAAAAATAATTGAGCTATGTTTTGAGTTTTTGTTTCTCTTTGATTAGAAGAAAAATGAATGATCGATGTGAACACGCAAACCAAGTCGAACACAGCCCGAATATTAGACTAATCATGGAGCGCGACATCAGCCAAGCGAGAATTATTAAATTATTTAATGAAGTAATCAAATTTCTAAATCGGATTGAACAACGGTACTCAATCTAATGATTCTAAACGTCTCTAAATCCATCCGAATTACAATCCATGTTGTCTATGAAATTCAAATTTCAGACTACTATTGTTACGCGTGTTTCTCTTCTGAAAAATTAAGTTTATATTTCAGAAATTTCAAAATATTTTTGTAGCATTTGTACGAATCTTCTCTACGTACTGTTGCTGTAATTTTGGTAAATCTACTCGCAGAAGGTCGATTTATCAAAACACAAAACTGTATTTTACTCTGTGTTATCTCAGTTACGAAATAATATACTTTTGATAATATTATTTGTCTAATTTTAGTTATTGTCTAATAAATATAATAGAATACAAAAAATCCCTAAATGAATGAAATGGATTTAATTGGACAAAATCAATGAGATATTTGTTATAAGATTATAAATTATATAATATAATATTATTATCGTGATTAATATTTATTATGTACATACAATAATAATTTTAGTTATAATTTACTTTTGTCACAAGCATTTGAAAATTCTTTAGTTTTGATATAATTGAATATCTGAGTCACTATAATCTACGGGATCTACAATAGGAATAAAAGAAAATATTATAAATATAAACTATAATAGTAAAATAAAAAAATACAAATATAAGTATTATATAAAAAAAACATATGTATACCTTGCATATGTATATTAATCATATGTATATATAACGCTTTTTAGACTTTCACAGGTATCTTCAAAGACACCAGAAAAAGTTTTGCGGGTTATTGCCGTGTTTTCAATCATTGCTAATGTCTAGCAATGGATTGCATTAGCAATAGATAAAAACACGATGATGATCTTTAAACCTTCCGATGTCTTGTATATATATATATATATATATATATATATATATATATA
>NW_012130114.1:245651-254029 GCF_000143395.1 Atta cephalotes | reverse complement strand
AACTAGTTAAAATGTTAAAAGTTAAAAAAAAAGTTAAAAAATTAATAACTTTTAACTTAACTTAATTAATTTTAAATGCATTAAATTTTAACTTAATTAAGTTACTTTTAAATGTTAAATTTTTAACTTTTTTTAAGTTAAACAATTTTTTTATTTCTTTTAAATATCTTAGAAAAGTAATAAGACTAAGGGCGTATTCGTAATCTGTTCATATTTTAAGACCATCTTAAGTAATTTTTTAAGATGCTAATACAGCTCTCTGATTGGTTTATGCAGTTATGCCTTATGCCATAAGCCTTAGTCCGGATCTACAATAGGTTTTAAGCCTTAAGTAAGAAATTGACCAATTATAGTCAGGTATTGTTCTCGCATTCGATTGTAATTGGTCAATTTCTTATGGCTTAAGGATTATTAAAAAATAATCATTGATCTTGCATCTTCTCTATATGCTGACTATTTTTTTAAAGTTATATAACTTATATAATAACCTTATGTGTTATATACTTACATCACATATGAATAAAAAAATTAAAAATTTAATTTACTTAATAATCTATATTGTAGTTATTTAATCTCATTTTTAAAAAAATTAGGACATTATGATCTAAAAATAATTTTTTTTAAATTAACTTTTTTTTTAACTTAAGTTAATTCAATATTGACTTAACTTACATGAAGTTAATTTTTCATTCCTTCAACTTTTAACTTAACTTTATTAATTTTGTAAAACCATTAATTTTAACTTTATTCAGTTAAAAAAAACATTAACTTATTCAACTCTGCACGTACCATACGTGGTAAAAAAATCTGGATATATATACTATTGTCGGTACATTTTTACACGCGTTACGCGAATTCGATTTCGAGTTACGGCAACGAGCATAACGTCATTTATTCTGCATACCACTATAATATGTGCCAAATGTAGACGTGATGAAAGAAGCATTTAAACTCGTATCGAAATCAAGGATAAATGATCGAACCGTTTAAAATAAGTAACGCCGGATCTCTTCGCTCATTCTTCAGCAAATTCCGCGAAGACGGGGGGATAAACCACATCCGGGTTACGAATCCGGGCATAGCGATCGCTTCGTGGGACACCACATATATATATGTATATGTATGTGTATATATGACTGCGCCAAGTATTTATGTATGGGACGTACATAGCCAAAGAGGTACAAACTACAAACTCGTCACGCACGCATGCACATCCGTGTGGCCGACAGGCGCCACCGAGTCGAGGTTGTGTGCGTGCGTGCCAGCTGTAGTCGCAGCGCAGCGCCATGGGTACTTACGAGGAGCGTATGTGCACGCATAGTAAGTACGTGCGTGTGTGAGTGCGTGTGTGATCAACCAGCCGTATGCGTGCATACGCTCCTCTCTCGTCGTTGCGGCGTCGATGAGCTCGCATTTTTCGTCGTGTCGCGCCACTAGCCACTCGAAAGACAACGGCAGCGGCGGCGACGGCGACGGCGACGGCGACGGCGACGACGTAATGATGAGTAACGGTACAGATCGAAACTATGATTAAATGAAATTTTTCACCAATCATCTATAAGGGATAATCTCGATGAATTCATCCCCTTTGCACATTTTTATATTATAAAGTAATTATATCTTGATAAATAATTATATCTTGATTTTCTTTCTTTTTTTTTGTATCAGTACGGTGATCTCTTCTTTTCTTATAGGTATAATTTCGTATGTAAAACTGGTTTTGCTCCCGCATTCTGAAATCTATGAAATCTGTGATCTAAGAAAATAACAGCTAGAATGTCATTATTTCGAAACTTACGATTTGGCTAATGAATTAGAGAATAAAGATAAGAGAAATCAGTATCATTACACCCTTGTTGTTTGCCCAATGTTAAACAAAGATAAAACGATCACTGTGTGTTATACTACTGCAAGATACCTGGTTGAAAAAACATATATTACATCTGCAGTCTCTTTGTGCGGATTATGGAATCTACAAGACTAAATGACAATTTGACTTATTGTTAGCCACTTGATTTCGTATACATTCTAACAAACGATCAACGAGCTGAGTGATCCAATACATTTAGATTATCGACCTCGCGATATCCAGAATTGCAACTTTGAAAAAACGCGTGCACTTGGAGAAAAAAGTTGTATCAATAATTCAGGAAATGGAAGTAACTCGTTATTTATAACGAAGTTACAGTTACAAGTTACTTTATTGGTAACTGCGTTACTTTTTTCCTTTGGTAACTGTAACAGTAATGAAGTTACATTTTTTTGGTAATAGTAACAATTTTACAGTTACTTTTATCGTTATTTTGCACACGATTGGATACGATACAATTGAACAGGCTACTTATAGCGCTTGAAACTAGAAAGCTCTCTGCTGTGATTGGTCGTCGATTTTAAAAAAGTAACGGAAAAGTAACGAAAAGTTACTTTCTCAATAATGAGTTACTTTTAAAAATCGTTAACTATAAGTTGTTACTTTTTTTACTCGGTAATGAATAACTGTAATTTCTGGACAGCATAGAAACTTGTAGCAACATTGCTGCAACAATGCAAACTTTCAATGTTGCATATTGCAATACAATGTTGCAGAAACATTGCGAAAACTTCTTTTTTCAATATTACTTGAGCAATGTTGCAGCAATATTTTAAAAATATTTTCAGCAAGAGACACAAATTGATACAAGAGTCATCCTGTCCTTGTTCAAAAGTAAATTCAGTAAGAAATAAAGATAAGAATAACTCTTGTCACTTGTCAATTTGTGCCTCTGCTAAAAAGTTCACTTTGTTAAGACTTGTATATATTAATTTGGGTATAACCTAATAAAATAAGGACTTGGACATAATGGAAGAATAGGAATTAATGATACACGGCACACTTAATCAGATTTTATAATATCTGTAGTTATGAAACTGACCAATCTCATTCCTCTATAACTATATTCCTCTGAAAAATGGAATGACTGATTAGTTTCTAACTACGAATATTATTAAATCCAATTAATGTCCATTTCTACCAATGTAGATTAATTTTAATCTCAGTTCAACTTATCTTCGTCTTTTTCTAGTTCTAAAAATTAGAAAAAGGTGAAGAGTAAGTACATTAATGGAAACAGACATAAGGTGTAAACGTAGTCAATGTCTATTTATAGGAATTGTACCTATAATTTATACTATAAAAGAATTAGAAGTAGAAGTTAAATATAACATACAATGAATATAAATAAAATATGATTTTATAATTAATTATGTCTTTATATTTTATAGGCGTGTTCCGAGCTTGAAAATTTATAGTTCACGTTATGTATGTAGATTTTTAGTACTGTATATATCGGAACACACCTATAAAATATAAAATATAAAGACATAATTAATTATGAAATCATATTTTATTTGCATTCATTGTATGTTACATTTAACTTCTACTTCTAAATTTTATATTTAAATTTATATAGCACAAAATATTATAATAAATATTGCATTAACATTGTAATATTACAAGCAATGTCGTTGCTTGTTTATTACAATGTTTCTGCAATAATACTGCAAGTATTCCTCCACTGTGCGCAAAACCTATATTGCATATATATTATGTTGTAATATTGCTGCAACATTACGTATCAATATTTTTAAAACGGATATTTTTTTACGGTGCTGCAATGTTGCTGAAATATTGCAGCAATATTTCGCAATATTTTTGCAATATTGCAATCTTGCAATGAAATATTTTTGCAATGTTGCTGCAATATTTCTGTACTATATGGGTTGTTACTTTTAAAGTTACTTTTAAAGGGTAACTTTCCATTCCTTGCAATAACTATAAATTTGTAATGAAATAGCCCCTCAACTATATACATATTATTACATTCTAATAAGAACACTAGATTAAGTGAACTAAGAAAATATAATATTATAAGTCATATAATCAATTACAATACAAATGATTAATATACCACTATATTTTCTTAATTCACTCAATTTATTTATTGTTCTTATTAAATCTTTTTAATGCATTTCTTACATTTATTTTTCTTTCCCAAGTTCGAAATCAAAAAATTGCGTCTTTTATTGTAAGTCGAGTTGTTTTCTTCTGAAGAGAAACTAAACTCCGCCAAGACCCTTTGGTGACAATGCCGCGTACTGTTCGTGCTGAGCTTTAGAGAAAAGGTTTTTAACATATTCCTTAAAATTATCTCAATAATTACATTATTACATATAATATAGAATGCTTTATTAGAAAAAAGATTTTGTCTAAACTAGAAAAATGTAATTGTTTAATTTATCTATTTATTGGCATCAAATTCAAATATAAACTACTCAATGTAGTTGAATCACTATTTCACTGCCAATTAATAGTGCATACAACTTTGCTCAAAACTGATAATTACACTTAAAAATTCATATTAATCAAACCGAACGCGTACATTTTTTTCTTAAGAAAAGATGTTGACTAATAAAAGGATGCGATTAAATTTTTACTTTAATTTCAGAAAAATAAATAATATGTGCAATTGGCTATAAAGTTATACAGATAGATATTATATTATGATATGAAAAAAAGCTAGTCCCATGACGTCGTCTATAGCTCATAGCGCCAGGTTCAAGTGTGCACTTGTAGGATTCACTTTTTTGGATTATCCGAAGAAAGAAAAAATAAGAATATACGTGGGGACGTGATGCAACAACGTGCACGCTACGCGTGCAACAAGCGTGTCGATATTTATCATAAGCATGCATATAGATACACTATAACGCACTATCCGCGCGCCTAGCTGGCGCCTGTCATGAGCTTTATCGTCTTTCTAGTTTCTCACTATCGTGCGAACGACGACGAAAACGAAATTTTTAAATTAGCTTGCATCCCGCGTTGTCTCTTATACATATACTATACATATATGTATAATGTATATTTCTACGGACTCGTGCACGAATACGAGAGACCAAATCACGTAAAGAAATTAAATACTCTCCTAAAGATTGTCGTATTTCATAAATATTTAAATTATTCATTCCATGTTCATATCGATGTGCAAACAAATTTAGAACATCAAATTTATCGTAATTTAATAATTCCTTTCTGAAAATATATAAATTCAATAAACATTGTAATACTGCATTCGCATAGCATAAAATCTTGTATATATTTTGAAAACCACGTATAATTCAAGCACATATACTTCTTAATAGATTAAAATAGATTACTTACGCAACTTACTGTTGTATGCGCGTGCGTATTGACAATTAAATTTAAGCGATTCATCAGCAGTTGATAGAAAGTTGAAAACAATTAAAGAGGGAGAAAATTAAAAGGAGCTCGCGTTCCTCGATGTTACATTGTGATAGTTATATATAGCAGGCGCCTTTCTCAAGTATGGATGTTAATCTATCGATTGATGAATCATTTACGTAGCGCTCGATTCGAGTAAGTAAACGATTTCATTGCTCGCCGCTCGCCACTCGTGTCAAGCATTCCATTTCCACGAACGACCGATCCTCTTTCAAGATAGTTTACATTGTCGCGTAATAGTCTTTATTTGTTTGCTAACTTGTTTCGACAAATCCCCTTTGGCGCCGAGTATTTTTAGTCGACCTGCCACCCCCTCGCAACATATATTTATAATAATACACCGCGCTTACGAACTTGTAGGATTTCACTTTTTCCGTGAGCAAACCTCGCTTTTCCTTCGGTCAAAATGATGAAAATCTTGGACGACTTTGATGAGCCAACAAAAAAAAATTTATCTTGCGCCTGTAGATCCTTATGGATATACTTATTACGCTTTATGGAATATTTCGCGCGTTGTTGAATATTACGAAAAGTATTCTTGGTTTCAGCTTCTGTTATGTCGAGAGTATCTCAGATGAATAATTGCACGAGTTGAGGCGATTGAGCCACTGTTCTTTCTTAATTCACGAGAATTAGTAAAACAAGCGTGCCGATTCGAGCACGTGCACGCACGCGCCGTATTTCCTGCGATCATCCGCACGCAACTACCTATATCGCGCTTTTATCAACAACAGTAGCAACCGCAACGTAATAGATATTAAAAACGCGCTATATTATTACTATCGTAATAAATCGTATCGTATTATTAAGATAACGAAGGGAGACCGATGCATAAAATATCTCTCGCGAAAGAACAAAAGAAAGAACAAGTAGTCGATCGTTACATAGCGTTACATATGAAATGAAATGAAAGAGCGGTACGCAATTTATTTAGAATGGTATATGAATGGAAAAAAGTTGCACGCGTAGATGAAAAGCTGTATGTACAACTAGCGCATATGTAATACTTGTGCGTAGATTTTCAAATACACTTGGATCGAGATAGATGCCCAGCCAGCCCAGCGGGTCTTACCTTTATCGGTAGATTGCGCATCTTTGTCAGCGAGCATCTCGTAATCCTCTGTGTCTGAATTTGTAGGTGCACCGCTGGTGACAGCGACGACGAGACCTGTCGTCATCATCGCGATAGTCAGTACGTCGCGTGGTAACATCCCGAACGCGATCATCATCGGTTCGCTACTATTAAATCGATTTAATATCTCGGCAAATTATCCGAGTCCACGTTCAATTAATCAGCCACGTGGAGCGAGTCTCTCAAGCGCGAATCGATGCTGACCCGGCGCAGCGTGTTCGTCGTTAGGACGATGAATTTCCAAAATTTGGGCATGTGTTTCCCTCGAATGTATCGTTGTTGAATTGTTACGATTGATGGATCGACATCACGCGAGCACGTTCAGCATGCAAGTGCATGAGAGTGGAGCAGCACTCGGACGATATCCAGTGGCTGACTGACTCACTCACCTCTACCGACTACTCACAGACCCCACGGCATGGCCACAATAGCGTTCTGCTCCGACCAACTCCGACCAGCTCCGATCGCGTCGCGTCGGCGCGGTGATTGGCCACCTCGGAGCCAGATCAGCCAGAGAGCCCGAGTTGCGCCGAGCGACCAAGAATGCTCGTTTCGAATGTCAGTTTTTAAAGAAAACTCACTCACCGCACCGACTACTCCGTTACCGCCTTCAGGTTGCACAGTTTGACTTATTCGAACTCTTTATCTACACCCAGAGATGTAGCCGCACTCATTCAGCTAATTATTTCTCTACTCTTCTTCTTCAAGAACCTACATACACTTTTCTAGATGATTGTTTGTACTTTGTTAAAAAATTCTGCACAGAGAGCAAATTTGTTACACATTGTACATATATATTTTATGTACCGAGATTGGGTTGGCATCGGAATTCAATTGTTTTTCAAAGTCGAATAGCACATGCGTGGCACACTATACTACATTAACTTGCATTAATAATTATCAGTATCAAGCAGTACGCAGAAACATGGCATCCGATCGGCATTCGGCCGACGCGACGCCGCGGCGCTGTACGTGTGTAAGTAGCGCACGAATGAGCACGAAATAGTGTGGGTGCGATTTGTCAGCGGAAAGTCGGTGAGAACAGCTGCGGCGCGGAAGGGGACGATGGCGCCTAAGCCCTGCTGACGCCAAAGTGGTGCGATCGACGCGACGCGACGCGACGCGACGCGATGCGACACAATGTATGTATCTTTGCCTGCTTTTTCGTTATCGTTAGATTGTTAGACGCAACTTTTTTCACTGCTACGATACATACATTGCTCCGTGTTATTCAATTATTCATTTTTCATATACAATACAATTTATGTTACAATATATCGATATACACACACACACACACACACACACACACACATACACACCCACCTTACAATATTAATACAATTTTACATTAATACTTCTATTCTAATTAGATTTACATAACATTTTTATATATGCACCTCTATATATTTTCAATTATATACAGTAATCATTGATTGAGTCGAAATACGCACGAAATATGTACATACGATTCTTGTACTTTTCTTTCTTGATAATTTCTTTTATACGTTCGTATAACTTATAAATAGATGATTCGACGACTTTTTCTTCGTCAATATTCGTTTATTTGTGTTAGATGAAACTTCTTTCTCACGATGACCAAGCGTTTTTAGTGTAGGACTTTTGGCGCGCACATACATACGTTATTCCTCTTTGATCAAGCATCGGTAAGATGCGTACGTGTGTGTTCGGTAACCTGGAGGATGACTAATTATGTACGTTGAAACAGCCGGAATGGAGAAGGGCCGGGGCACCTGGCACTCCTGGCAGTCCTGGTATGGTTGATCGGCTCCCACCGGGGAATTTGAGCTACATGGCCCACTGTTAGCTATCCATACGAATAGATACCTATAAAACAAAGGATGCCAGCGTGGTAGTTGATTTATTCTTCAGGCAGCTTCGTCAAATACACACACACACACACACACACACACACACACACACACACACACACACACACACACA
>NW_012130114.1:238283-241601 GCF_000143395.1 Atta cephalotes | reverse complement strand
ACACACACACACACACACACACACACACACACACACACACACACACACACACACACATACGTCAAATCTCGCATCTTCAAGTCGTCACGAGTGACATCGCTTTTTTAGATTTCTCTTTCTCTCTTCCTCATGGTATCTAGTTATTCGTAAATAAAAATTAAACAAAATTGTTTAACAAAACTCGCATCATTTGGCATTGACAAGTGCCATGCGTTTTCGCGTAAATGTAACAAAATGAAATGTTAAAAGCAGGGAGTAGAAGTACTTTTTGGGTAATTATTAGTAACTGCGTTAGTTACATTTTTTTTGGTAGCGATAACGAACAACAATTACTTTATCGTTACTTGGCGATTGGACATACATGGTTCGACATTCTAAAAAAAGTAACGAAAAAGTTACTGTTTCGAGTAACTATAACGTGTTATTTTTAAAGTAAATAACTTTCCATTTCCCTGGTTAAAAGATTAAGAAATCTAAAAAGATTTTGGAAATTCAATTCTTACAACTTTGCACGCAGATATAATAATAGGTAGAATATATCATATCTTAAATATCGTTACGTATATATTATATATCTATTATATGCATTTATATTTTAGACTATTCTTTTTACACACACACGTACAGGATGTAACTGAAATAACGCCACTAATCATACAGTGCTATTCCTAATAAAAAACCAAGTCGAAAAGTCCTCTAGCATTTTGCAATAGTTAACGTATTAATTTCTAAAGATTGCCGAATAAACGGATAAAATCGATGTTTAAGACAATTTTAAGATATCTTTCCGCGTTCTTTGTGAAATATTTTGAAGACTTTTCTTAAAAAACTCTTAAAGATATCTTAAAACTATCTTATACGCGCGATTTTGCTCATTGGGTAACTAAAAAAAAATATGACGAAAATTTCAAAATGGTAGAAGATTTTTTGTCTCAGTTTTTTATGAGGAATAACCCTATACAATTAGTGGGTTATTTCAGTTATATCTGTGTATATTTGAGGCCTTATTCTCAACATAATTAAATGAAAAATATCTAATATAAATTGAATGTAAACTTCTGACGAGATATGTATGGAATTCTATAACTTGGAAATTTATATGTATGGAATGCTCCAGACCGACTACTGAAGCCAACCCTGATTATATGTATAGTATACAATAATTAATTTATTAAAGCAAATTTGACAGCCGCGTCTATAATTTTGACGACTGAATCCAAGCTTCAGCGATGTAACAGTTTATCGTTTCGACTGTCAAGGGTTAATAGTGTCTGCTGAGATAATATTATTAGATAGCGCGCGATACTCGATCGCTCGTGATCCGACAACCGTGTCGGCGCTACTGCTGGAACTTGAAAGCTATATCCAGCCAACGCGAACGTAACAAAAAATCGCTTTAATACATGACTCGGCCAGCCTGTCGGCAGCAGTTATCTCCCGCACGGTCGGTTTTTATTTATATTTTCCGTTCGTTAGTCGATCAGCGGCATACGATCGAAACGAGAATTATGTATGTATATCCTCGAGCGCGCGCGCAAACAAGTATATACGTTTAAGAGATCTATTCTGTAATAAAAGATATTATAATTACATCCCGCGCAATGCATATATCTATTCCTATTCTATTCACAATTCCAAGTTTATATCTATTTATATCTATTATAGATATCTTATTTAATGAGATGTAATATAGTTTTATATATATATATACTTTACCTGTATCTTATTCCGCTTCAGAAAAAAAATCACAATTCCATCGAATCACAATGTATCTATAATTGTAAGTTTTGACGTCATATTCACCAACAATTTACCGTGTCCATTATATAACGATTACTTCGAAGGAATCTATAATATACAATAAAATATTTATTAGTAACATTTTTATTGGTTTCCAGCATCTGTCGTTTATTTTCCCAAATTGTAAATTATATTAGATGGATAAATATATATTTATGATATTTATTGGTATATATATATATATATTAGATTATATCTGATAAAAAGTAAATATATGTGTGTTCATAAATTGATATCTGATTAAAAATTATTTCGTTAAGATATCCTTATAGTTAACTCGTCGAGCTTCCTATATATAAATCACGATCAAAAATCGATTCGATACACACGTACGATGCCGGAGATTCCGATCCACTTAAAACCGGATCTTGTCCCAACTCCCTACAGGTTTATTCGGATATGTCTGACAAGGATAGAAACCGTGAATAATGCGGTGGAAAACAATCCTTCGATACAAAAGGCGTGGAATTGAAACGATCGTTACAATATGATACAATGATTAAAGGAATCAATTATTTAAGAACTTGATGCGACTGAATTCGATTAAATTACATATTAAAATCAATGTTCTCTATTGATAGGAAAATGATGATCATGTAATTTTCAATGGATTTCAATTAAATTCATTTAAATATCACGCAATATATAATAAGAAAAAGCTTATATTGGAAAAAAAATCAATATCTTTTATACATTATAATAGTATTTATATATCTTTTGTCAAATGGAATACGCAGTTATAGATTATACACGATAGATGTATGGAAATCCAAATTGCACGATTGAACAATGGATAAAGTTTTATCTTTATCATTCAAAAATGAGAGAATTAAGGATTGCTCTTCGATCATTTTTTTATTGTAAAACGCAAAGAAATCGAAAGACGATAAAGACGAATTGTGAGGCCGCGCACGATGTCATCCACTCCAAGATAAAAAGAATAAGAGACTAACGATGCGTTTTACTTAAGGTGTATATGAGATGGGTCGACCGTCCCGAACTCGAAAACCCACTTAACCATTCGGAGAATGAAGATTAGAGGGCAGGTTTGTAAGGAGCCTCCAAGCCATGCTATCTTTGCTATGGTTTTCAGGATGGGGAAGGAACTGAAGATCCTGGGGATCGACCTCTCATCGAAAGGCAGACTGATAAGAGGGCGGCTTTTAGTGTATCGCGACGGTAATACAAACTAACCCGAGGAAGTGCGGTCAAATAGCCGAAGAAAAGGAAACTGGATAGTTTTTAGATAATGAGGAACAGGCCTAAATGCAGGAATGCTGTCAATTAGACCAAAGGAGTTCCCCATTCGTGAAGCAACTACTAAATATAATTTATAAAACCGCAATCTCGCACGTGCGCGCGTGCGTACACACACACACACACACACACACACACACACACACACACACACACACACACACACACACACACACACACACACACACACACACACACACACACACACACACACACACACACACACACACACACACACACACACACACACACACACACACA
>NW_012130114.1:225347-230917 GCF_000143395.1 Atta cephalotes | reverse complement strand
TATATATATATATATATATATATATATATTCGCACGCCACATAATACATTCCTGAATTTATATTACACTATTGATGAAACTTATACAAAACGACAAATAAAATCCTGTTCATGAAGAGATATAATATCTTGCCTTTTAGCATTTTAATTCATATAAGATAAAAAAATATATGTTTTTGAGAAGAAAAAGTTGTATGTGTGATAGAAAAATGCCTTAAATACTAATGTATAAAATTAATTGGTATTCACTTATGCAACTTAACTTTCGTTAAACATCTGCAAAAGTGACAATCATTATACATATATGTACATACTCCGTGCATCCTCTCGTGATTGTACTTTCACCAATTTCCTGTCTTGTCACGATAAGTTCCGTGTAGCAGAAGAATCTCGTTCTACAAGTATCTATGCCTGCTTCTTTGCAGGCTTTGCTCGTACACACGCACTTTCTGCCTATATAAAACATAACATTTGTGTAACGATCGAACAATTCAAAGAAGTTTAAAATAGAGAGTTCAAATGAGAGTTGACAAAAATATTTACTCACAATAGTGTTTATGAATTTATTAATTTTGTCAAGTTTCGCAAAGATACGTTGCTAATTTATGAAAAATAAAAATTTGATTTCAAAAATTAATGATGAAACTTGATCTTTATGTTACATGAGAAAAATTTAGAGCACGTCAATTTATATGCTCGTTATCTTCTATACATATATGTATTATTATAGTTTCACAATCAGTTTTACTTTGTACAATACCAAATTGTTGGAATGAAATAATTCAGTCGAGCGCATTCACATAGAAACTAGAAAAAACGTTTAATTAATGGCGTCCTTTCGCGCTAATTAGAGAGACGTCTGCAGCGCGGCAATTATAATTAAATGCAAGCTCGCTCACCTTCGACTTGCGCGACACTCGTCGACAGAGATACGATGCACCCCGCGAGGAGATATCCGACTAACGATCGACCGATTATCAATCGACGAGTGAGCATCTCTTCTTTCCAAGGTTTTCAAGGTTTCCAAGGTTTCGAACTAAGTATTTATACTGAATTAGTTTTTGCGTTTATCGCTTGTCAGGCGCCACGTTGCCGATAAAAGGACTGCGAGTCATAATTACAACTCTCGCGATTCTCCGCTGAAATGGATCGTCTTATCGGTTGAAAGGACTATTTCGAAATGTTGTGGAAGGAGGAAGCTATACCGCGACGAAACTCTCTTCGCCGTTACTCGCGTGGGCTCCTCTAATTTTGGCGCCTCCCACTAAAAGAGTGTCGCGTCGTGGCCGGTTCGACAATTTATACCTGTATCTATTTTAATTCCATCATCGATGGCGTTTATTCGCAAATCCCTTTTCGTTTCTGCTATCGTAAAGCGATATATTTATTCTCGCTTCGCGCCTTTTGCTTTCGCACGAATCCAATCCCCTTTTTTCGCGGATGCTCTCGTGACAGAGTGCTGGCGGGAGTTACCGCACTCTTAAAGTTATCCGATTTATTGGAAGAATAACGCCAATTTCTCCCCACGCTTTTATACATATGAAAATATATATTTCGAGACGATACTTTCGTCCCGCGTCGACGACGTATTCGATTCGGACGTAACCGCAGGCTTTGATGGCACCGAATGGTGCGTGCGAGAGAGAAAGAGAGAGAGAGAGAGAGAGAGAGACCTCCTCCAGACGGCGCCGACGACTTGGAGTCACAGAGTCCTCGTTAGCGGAAAAATCCAAGACAGGGCGCATCTTTTTCCTCTTCTCTCTGATCGAGAAATATTTCTGTCATTTATACGCAAAAATATCGCGAAAATAGTACGATTAAATAAATTATACATATACATATGTATGTACATGTGCATCATAGAGCGATACATGTACGCTCAATTATTTTCACTCTTTTAAATTAGCAACTATTTGGGAAACAGCTACTGCATATATATAGCCATATCCGAGGGAATAGAAGCAAAGATCACAATCCATACAGCACAGAAGATTGAAGCAATATTGCTGCAATGTTGCAATATTACAAATTGCAATGTAATAGAGGTTATAGAAATGTAAATTAATATGTCTGCAAAATGTCAGTAATATGCTTGTAATATTTCACAAACATTGCAAAATTATAATTCTTTAATTGTTACAACAATAATATAAATTTTTACAATATTTATGTAGTACAGTCTTTTAGTTTAACAGCCGTTTTTATTTGACGGCCATTTCATTAGCTAAGTTTTATATTTATTTTAAATATCAAAAGATTGTACCTATAATATCGAATTTGGATACAATCAATGCATTATTATCGGAGATAAGATGATAAGCAATTAAACTGCTAAAAACGATTTATTTTGAAATATTAATTATGTGTTCGATGATGTATTTATGCCTGATGTGAACGCAAGAATAAACCAGCACCCGAACTTTATTAATAAATTTCATACCGTCATTTTTTAATTGATTTCAATTGATTCGGATTCAATTTCGAATTAAAAAGCATCACTGCGATTAACTTAATCTATGATTAACTTACCAAGCAACTGTATTATTATATTAATGTGGATAATATTTGTAGTTTGTTCGAGGCACACACATACATGCTTTATTTTTACAAATCTTTACGAAATTTATCCTTCAGAATTAATACTATATTTATTGGAATATTTTATCGTTTTATTATAAAAAATTACTTTTGAAGCACATATCACTAGAAAGCGATTTGTAGAAAAATTAAAGTTAGAAAGATATATGTATATAAATAATATTTTCATTTTCTTCGTAAAAAATTTATCCAAACATTACATTGCAATATTGCTGGAACGTTTTGTTGCAATATAACAAAAAGCGGACATCTTAACATTGTTGGAATTTTGCAACAATGATTCAGCAACGTTTCGCAATCACTATGCAATATTGCAATCTTTCTGTGCTGTATGGGAAGCGAGCATTTTAAAGAAATAAAAAATTTTTATTAAAAAAAATCAAGATGTCTCGCAGAAATATTGCAAATACAATATATGATAATCAGTAATTATAATAAGATCAAAATTACAAACCGGAATAATATTAATTTCAGATTTTTCGAGCCTTTCCCTTTTTCGCTCTTTTGACATAATACATCACATCATAATTAAATTGACGATCGCGTGACAATTGTATAAGTTATTACAAAAATGCGAGTGGACGGTGATGAGTGATTTCATCAAGAGCATGTAAAGTTTTCCTGTGTTTGACTGGCAATGGCGGCAATATACTGGCGTTCAATGACTCACGAATCATGGTGCGCGCAGTCATCAGAACTTTTCAAGTGCAGCAGAGATGAAAGTTAAATTCTTCGTTTGGCTTCCTGAGTATGCAACATTAACCAGAATCTCCCCGTTCTTTGCATTTTTTTTATTCGACCTCTGAGTCGAGAGAGAGAGATGGTAAAAGCCGAGTTGGGTTATCGGAATAACACTTGGCGTTACAATTTAACGAGGTCGCGCGTCAAGCTTAATAGTCTATTTTCTGATTGCTTCTTGCTGTACACAGTACATACAAATGGATCGAATGTCTGTGAGATAAAACGATTTACGCGGGAGCATAAAGATTTCTTTCATGTAAAATTTATTGAATCATACTTTTATTTAATTTAACTCATCGTTTTTTTCTTATAATTGGTCTATCTCATTGTCAGCTAGATACATCTTTGTACCAGGGAATGGAAGTAACTCGTTATATATTTGGTAACAAACTGCGTTATTTTTTTCTTTGGTAACTGTGACGATAACGAAATTACTTATTTTTTTTGATAACGAATTTTACAATTACTTTTATCGTTACTTTGCACATGATTAGACACAAGCCACTTACTGTAAAAGCCACTTACACTGTAAAAAAATTTCTTTACACATATAATACACATGTAAAATAGATTATATGATTAGTCCTGTATATATAAAAAATCATGGAATTTTACAGAAATTATATAAGTCCACAAAAATTATGTAAACTTTATTGTGTAAATATATCTTAATTTATATTGAAAATTATGTAAATAGCAGATATTTTGAATATTTTTTGTAATTATTCAAATTTTACTAATATTACGTAATATAATAGAAATTTTTCGCGTATTGCCATTAAATGTATAATAATATATAATGCGAAATGTATTGTTATATTATCTTCTGTAACTACACATACACATTGTAATTGTACTTCCACAACAAAATCTGTTTAGTTACAAACCAAGAAATTATTTTTACTTGCATATTGCAAATTTACAAACGTGGACGTTTGCAATTATTATAGTGAGTCTCAAAATTATCCACTATAATAGTTGTAATTTTACACAATTTTTTACAGTGCATAGCGCTTGAGTAGAGGCCCGTCCGCTATGTTTGGCAGTCGTAGATTTAAAAAAAAAAATCACAGAAAAATAACAAAAAGTTATTTTCTCAAGTAACGGTAACTGTAACGAGTTACTTTTAAAAATCGATAACTAGTAACAGTAACTTGTTACTTTTAAAAAGTAACTTTTCAGCCCCTGCTATATACATATAATACAATCTAGAAATATCAGATAGGACAGTATTGTTAATGTAAAGCACATTGCTTCAAGTTTTAACAATGCAATTTTGCTAATATAGTGGATTTATACACCATCAAATATAATAAGAAGATTGCTAGCTTATTTGCGCTTATTTCGGACATTATATTTAAACATACATAATTATCTACAACTAACATTTTCCTCACACGTTCATTTTAAGAATGTATTGTACATTTCGTTCGAGCACACGAATGAATATCTTTATTTTATTTGAGAAAACAAAGAGACAATTAAAAAGAGCGAAAGAATAAGTCTCCAGAGGGGACTCGAAAAAATTATCGCTGGATTGTCCCTTTTAATTGGCTTAGCTCTGCATGCCACGCACTCTTTCGTTCTCATTCTCGTTCAAATTCGACACAAGTATGTCCTCTTAATTGTCGACGAGAATTGTGCCCATCAAGCGCGAGAAACGAGTTTCGAGCAGGTTCGCACTGCTTGCAGGTCGCGCGTGAGAGAATTAAAGAGCGAAGCTACATCGTTATCCTGCTTATCCGTGTCGATTGCACATCGATTGTACTGTGTGCTCAGTCAAATGTCGTTCGAATCATTCGAAACTGTTCGAAACCGATGCAGAATCATCACGAGACGTAATTAGAGCGGACCGCAGTCTGTAATTCTTTTATAATAGCTTTATATAAGCTTCAAGAAAGGTCGCTGTGTACTTTCACACACGGACGTCTGCACGAGCACACAGTGTTACTTTCTGCGTGAATTTAATCAGCGAATTATCGTCGACGCGCAAGCAAACCGGTTGAAACCTCGCGATACTTTCATTAAAACCAATGGAAAAGATAATTACGACTCGACCGTTTCTAAAAACAATCCTAGTTACTTCAATTTTTACGTGCGTTCTTGTTACATTCTTCTTTCATTCTTATTAGATAACTCATAGTTCTTGTATCTACAAAAATAATTATATATATATATATATATATATATATATATATATATATATATATTATATAATAATTAAAATTAATT
>NW_012130114.1:194475-221149 GCF_000143395.1 Atta cephalotes | reverse complement strand
GCACACGCACACACACACACACACACACACACATACATACACAAGATGTTTGATAAGTAACGACAAAATTCTTGCATAAGGATAGAGCAGACTAAATTGAGTCGAAAACGGAAAATCCTCTAGCACTTTTACTATTTCAGCAATAATTAACAAGATATTAATTAGTAAAAATCGAATATTGATTTGTAATAATTTTTTATTCAACTAGGAGAGATTGAGGCCGGTTATCACAGTTTTTGATTAGTGATTTTAAAAAAAAAGTGGATGGCCGATTTTGAAATATATATGTTATAATATGTTATACCTACATTCTTTAGGTATTAAACAAAATATTACTCGTGAATTCATTATAATGTAAAAATAAGATATTTAATTTTAAATGAAGCTGCGAAAATGTGACAATGAATCCCATATTCTGGATTGATTGTCACATGTCCTAGGATTGGTAATAGCATATTTGTTATGGACAACACATATAAAAAATCCAATTCTTATTTTCATATCAGTTCTACACTTTAAGAAATAGTAATTATAATAATAATATAAGTAAAAAATAGTTCTAATAATAGTAATTAAATAAGAGCAATTAGGAATCCGCGCTGTCATACGTGTGTTTAAATTACTGGACAAACCTCAATCTACTTGAATATACAATTTCCATTAGTGTAATATATACTTTTTGGCTAAATTCTTCGCCTTCTTCAGCATGATAACGTTGGCAATTAATAGAATTGTTCACATGGAACCTTTGTCTTCTACTTATTTTTCATGTCCAGTTAGTATGCTAGATGAACTCATGTAGATTGAGACCTTAGGTAGCACGTATATAGACACAGATAATAACATTTAACTTCCGGATAAAATTCGATATTATAAAAATGTCACATATAACTAAGAATAATGTAAATTTGTCGATGATATAAAATCGAATTAGACAATGGTCTTAACGGTTGCGAGTCACATGTTAAAAATGAAATATATTCAAGTAGACTGAGATTTGGATTGGAACAGTAATTTAAGCGCATCTATAAAGCGTAGATTCCTAATTTATTGAATTACTATTATTATTATTTTATTATAAGGAATTTTAATACGACTTTTTTATATTAAAAAAAAAAAGTTATTTTAATTATAAAATACATTTGTTTTTGTACCATAGTTTATGAATGTATGAAAAACGAAAAAATATATATGTATATCTGATATATGTCTATTTGAAATATAATATATTTGTAAGTATATTCTGTAAAAATGTGTTCTCTAAAGATATCAAAATTAATTGTCACTTAATCTCGTCTCATTTTCGATCGATCTATCTCACATAGTCATTTTTAATAAAAGAGAATGTATTCACAAACTTTGTCAAGATAATGATAAATTAATTATAGCAAAGATCTTCTAACAAAGACATGTTCTAACAAAGTCAGTTCTAACAAAGTTCTATGAATACAGGGATATCGCAATTAATAATGTTAAAGATTTGTCAGACAACAAAATAGATGATAAGAAAAATTTACTCACCAACTTAATTTTCTTAGAAATCACTATAATAATATAAATAATACAATACTATAAATAATACAATACTTGTGGTGCAAATCATTTTACATAACAAATTAATATTATATCAGTAATCTACAGTAAAAAAAAAAGATTTTTCTGTCATGTCCTATTTGAGTTATAAGTATTTTGACAGTCAGCCTTATATGACAATCAGCTCCAGTCTTTTCTACTAACAACTTTATAGAAAAATAGCAAGTGGTAAAAATTTTTATTTTCTTCTCATAGAATTCTGAGAATTTTTTCAGAATTTTTTAGTAGCACATTTTCTCATGTTGGTAAAAATAGTTGCCAATAAAAAAAGTGCAGTATTAAAAAATTGCAGTAATAAAAAATTCTGAAAAAAATTTTAATAAACAATTTTTGTCCCATAATATTTTTCTGTAAAGTTGATAGTACTTGAGTAAAAAATGATTGAAAACAATATTTGGTGATTTTTAGTAATTGATATCTTATCAACTATTGCAAAAACTGTAAAATGGTAAAGAATTTTTTTATTCAATTTAGTCCATCCTATGTAAGAGTTTTATCATTATTTATCAAACATCCTGTATATATTTTTAAGAAAATATTAAAGGTATATGTACATAGTCAAATCTACAGTGCCATATAAATCATTAGTTACCACCATAAATTTAAAAAATACTCAAATTTACATATAACACACAATAATGAATAACACATGTGCTTACCAACAGGTCCTGATTGAACAAATAATTCCCACATAAGGGATTCTGTGACTTTGTCATCCAAACCTCCAACGTATATTGTTGCGTCTATATAAATTTTCATATCAAAGATGTAATAAATATAAAAATTAATTTATTATGCATTTGAATATTCATATGACATAAATTCTCTAAGTACTCAATAATATAAAATACATTTTTAAGGTTAACTTTAATATCAAGTGATTAACCTAATTTGTAATGTGACGATAAGATAAGTATAATCGAAGCATTTATTTCTTTTCATATATTCTTTTGAAATAAGAGGTTATATAAAAATTATTTAAGCTAAATTATTTAAATTAAAAGGTCGTATCACATACCTTGGTTACGCTCCGCAATTGGACCGGCTGCCATAATTATCAATATTTACTCAAGAATTACCGACAAATTAATAGTTGCGTTTAATAAATATTGATGATTACATAATTAAATTTTGTAAAACGTATCTAATTTAATTTAGTAAACTTACAAGTATACTCTAATCAATTCCAATCAATTGTTATCAATTGTTATTTAAACTGTATTTGAAGAGAGAAGGAGACATCCTACTAGAATTACCCTGTTCCAAAATTCTGTTTTAGCTGACCCTATGACCGGTATTCATAGTCGAATCTTATTTCAAGACCGTTTTAAGTAATGTCTTAAGACGCTAATGCAGCCTTCTGATTGGTTCGTGACTTCTTAAGACCGTACTTAAGACAGTCTTGAATATAAGATCTGACTGAATCTGGTCTATAAGGGCTGATATATAATATAATCATATTTTACGTTTGTCTTTATGACAGAAATGTGATTGGATAATTTTCTTTATATGTATATTTTTATGCTATGCAAGTTCATGTGAAATAGCCTTAATGCCTATTCTATAATAGAATTGCAAGTCGCCAACCATAAGAAATTGGCTAATCATAGTTAAAATGACAAAAATAATCAACTACAATTTGTTAATTTCTTACGGCTTACAGCTTGCGAACCTATTGCTTAGGATTTGCCTAGAATAGGCTTAAAGCATAGTCTACAATGGGTATGTATTGTACTTGTTTGATCTATATTCTTAGATCTAATAGAATATGCCAATCAAATGCAAGTGGTGAGACGCTCAGAACGGTCGTGCTTCTGGATGCATCTAAAACTGGTTCTACATTAGTTGCAAGCTGATCGCAAGTTTGTTGCGACAGCCAATCTGAAGCTTGTATTTTAAAATTAACTCTTTATATTGCAACAAACTTGCGATCGGCTTGCAACTAATATAGAATCGGTTTAATAAGTTACCAACACACCGTCGCAAGTCGCAATGCTTCACAGCAGTCAACCACAAGTATCACTAATTATTATTGCTTCTGATGCTTCTGAGTGACTGTTGCGAAGCGTTATGACGGAGTGTTTGTAATTTATTATAGACCACGATTAATTCAGACTGGGGACTTATAAACTACGGTTTTTGAAACAAAGTAAATTATGAAAATAATCGAATTTACTAAAATATTTATAACTTCATTGGTCAACACTTAGTGTTAGTTAGTTGCTCAGTTTTGTAATTTTTACTTCATCTAAAGAATCATCTAATAAGCTCCCTAAACATAGCAAGCACTAAGCAACAACCAACCAGCGAGGCAATATTTTTTACGCTACTGTAAATATCGCCTCACTGGTGTAGAGTCCTATTTTTATAAGAGAAGCATGACCGACCAGTATCACAAAAATATTAAAAGCACTAAAAGAAGTACTGAAAATGTCGTCATTTGCAAGACCGACTATGAAATCCATCAATCATCCATTAAATAGCCATTTTTAGTATGCAGAAATAAGTTTATCATTGATTGCTAATCGCGGGATTGCAATGAGAATACTTAATTAACACCAGTCGCGCTTCTCTTATAAATCTAAGGGCGGAATCCATAGATGTTACTTAAGGTTCAAGATGGTAGCTAATGGTAGCAAAATGATAGCAAAATGGTAGTTTAAGCTAATGCTTGAGAAAATGTCATGAATCAATCAAAGACCGGTATTCATAGTCGGATCTTATATTTAATAAGACTGTCTTAAATAATATCTTAAGTCGCTAATGCAGCTACCTGATTGGTTCATGATATTTTAAGGCTGTATTTAAGACGGTTTTAAATATAAGATCCGATTATGAATATCGGCCAGAAAACCGTATTAGCATCTTAAGACATTATTGTAGCCCTAAAAATTACCACGCATAAGCCCTGCATTTTAGCATAACAACAAGCTAGTGGAAATGCAAGACAGCAATTATTTCTGAGCCTTGCATTTCAACAACGAGTCACGGAAAAGTAGAATTGGCGATCGATGTGCGAACGAAGTCCGTCGTCGAACATGAACAAATATGGACATAACGATTGCCAAAAGGCGCGGTAATGAGACACCACGCACTTCCATAAATTCAGCCGCTTAATCACCGGCCAGAGAGTCTCGCATGAAAAAGCTAAGCTACAAGCACGTTTAGCCGGTTCTACATTAGTTACAAGCTGAGCGTATTTGCAACAGCCAATATGAGCGTTGATTTCAAAATGCAAGCTTCAGATTGATTGTCGCAACTTGCCCAAACAAATCAGCTTGCAACTAATGTAAAACTGGCTTAAGAACGAACTACGAATTCCGGCTTAGAATTTTAATTGATTGTTGCTTCGCTGACACCATAGAACTCATAGTAATAGAAGGGGAATAGCCTATCCAACTAATAAGTTGAAAGTGTGAGCAAGATTGATAGATAGAAGATGTATAAAAGTTTATATTACTAAAGTAGAGTTTCTTTTATCTTGCCGACAGTCTTCCTATTGGCTATTTTATCGCCATCTTGGACTTAGTTGTCTGTAATCCAATAAAAGCGCATAGTATTATTGTTATATAACATTATTTCCATGGTATAAAAATATAAGGTATTTTATTGCGCATAATAATCGGCAGACTAAATTAGAACAACCAATCAAATGCTTATCCTAAATTTAGGATAAATTTTGGATTGGTCGAAGAGCAGCCACTATATTGAAGACAACTGCGCATTCTTGAGAATAAAATATTTTATTGCCCGTATTCATAATCAGATCGTATACTTAAAGTTTCCTTAAATTTATCTTTAGATGTTTAGCAATCAATAAAATAATTTGTAGAACATCTACAGATAAATTAAGGAAGCCTTAAATATAAAGCCTGACTATGAATACGAGTATATATTCTTATTCTTTAAACAAGATGAAAATTACAAGTGAGCAAATTTACTAGATATTGACCAATGAAATTATTAGTATTCTAGTAAATTTACTTACTTTTGTAATTTTCACCTCGTTTCAAAATATCGATAGCAGCAATATAAATTAGTATACACATTATACAGATATATTATATAGATGTCTGCACTGATATATTGACACGTTATCAGTTGACATATTTTTGCTTGTACAATTCTATTCTATCTCTCTATCTTTTATCTTGAATCATTTAAATAGATTGAATTCAACTCTATTGTCGCGTATAATAGCAAGCAGTCATTTGAATTGCGCAGCAAACACGACGGTACATTTTCAGTTTTTACTGTTAATGGCGGATGGACATGCGCGCGAATGCAGTGTCCAGACTCTGTTATAGAGATTTTAGCTGCGTCCAGTCTAAACTAGGCATTTGAAATATATCTTTACATGGGAGTGTCAAGCATATGATGGAAAAGATAACATGGTGGGTTCGTTCGAAGAGACATTATTCGTGCTATGGATGCAAATGCTATAACGCTGTGACCAATAGCGTGGTAGCGTTAGTTCCATGAACGACGATCCTAGCACAGCATTTAACCAGAGAGATTTAACATTCGTTAAGGTTAATGTAGGAGACTTCTGTTTTCAATCTCGATTAAACTTTTCTCTGTAATTTAAATTTTAAAAATTTTGTAAAGTACACGTAACGTAAATTTTTAATTTTCTTGTAGTGAATAACAGAACGCAATCTCAATTGCAATCTTATGATGGCTTGCCGTTAGGAGTGAACAACGTAAATTAGATAAAAAAATTAATAGTTACACTAAGTAAATTAATCAGATAATAAGAAGAATGCTTGAACATCCGTTGTCGATTTGAGAAGAAGTGTATCTACATCTAAAGCTGACTTTTCATATACAGCCGCGGCAATAATTCGTTGCTATTGATTAAAAATTTTACATGAGATGATGCACTTCCGATGCAAAATACATTTTGCTGCATTTCAGTGAGGTTCAACCGAATGAACAACGAACAGTAAAGAATTCGAAGAAAGTCGTAATATTTTTGGAAAAAATGTGAAAAATGAATACATTTACATACAATAAATATATTTTTATTAAGATTTGAAGTGATGGGGATATTCTCAATTCTAAATAATTACCTAAAATGTCCAAATTATAACTGTACTACTAATTGTCATATAATCACAAGTTTTTATTTTTTTAAGTTTTCCATAATTTTCAAGTTAAACAAATAAAAGATACGTATTTGATACGCGGTATAGAAACCAATTAAGGATGTTTTCAACAATGTACACAGGTAACACAGTGTTACATTGCTCGACACAGTAAAAAACTAAGTATGAGTGTATAAAATATGTCAATGTTATCAATTTTTCAAAAAGTTATTTGATAGCCATATTTATTTTATAATAAAATCTTCAAAAATCGTCAATTCTGAAAAAATTATAACTTAAGTTTAAATAAAAATCATAAATTATTATTGATATTCTCTATCTATTATTGATACTAAATATAATTATAAGAATAGAATGGAAGACTGCAATGCATTCTGGTATTATAGGTGTGGGAAAAAGTTGCGTTTTTCCCGTTAGATGGCATTAAAAAAACGCCACGAACTTTTTCCCATACCTAATATGAAACTAAACTGCGTTCCAAGAAGTACTTTACACAGTGGAATACAGTGTAATCTCTATATTCTAATTGAAAAACAGTCTAAGTAAGGGGCTCCGCACAATAAAAGGGACAAGGAACAGAGAACAGAGAATTTCAATCTATCAGAAACTATGTATTCCACAATATATGATTTCTGGATCGCTTGCTCTTTTTCCTTTCTGCTATATAGCGCGGTAAGCGGCATGGGCTAGTGACAAATAAACTTTAATATAAATGTTATAATATAATATAAATGTTTTTAAATATATTAACTTATTTCTATGCATATTTCAACACTTTTATTTTTTCAACGAATTTACTTAATAATTACATTTAAAGCAATTAATTCTATTAAAAAGTGCTTAGTAATTGTTGTGAATTTGTCACTGGCTCGTGCCACTTATCGCGCTACATGTAATAGAGGAGAAAAGAAGCAAGCGGTACTGTTTGCGCGATTTCTATACTTACCTAGTTAATTTCTCTACCGCGTATCACATACCGCGCTACAATATCGCGCTACATCATCGCACTCTAATAACTCCGGCACATCAGCGTCACAATATATATAGCAACTCTCCGTCGGCACCTTTGATATGTTAGTGTTGGCCAAAATGGAGTGCGCATGCATGAAATAAGTAAGTTACCTAGCGTTACCACGGTTATCACCTAAACTTCTTTCTCTTTCGTTTTTTCTCCTTTTTTCACTCTGTCAAAGTTCCTCGCAAAACTCATTATTCGCATCGCAATCCAACGAATTCGTTGAAGTGAGTAAGTGCTATTGTAGGAATATATTGGAGCATATTAGAGCATGCGATGCGAATAAATCTAATATTGTGATGAAATAATTTAAATTTTATAAAAATTAATAAAAATAAATTGTAAATATATTGAAAAATAAAGAAAAAATATATAGAAAAATTAGGAAAAATATTAAATTAACTTAAAAATGTATATTTGTATAAGAAAATATTATGTAATATATCTATGTGATATATCTATGTAAATATTATGCGAAAGCTGATATAAAAGAATTTTATATACATATATGTTCAAAAAATAAGTTTAAAATATAATAAATAAAAAGAAATCTTTCTTGCTCGATTTTCTATGTTACTTTTTCTATGTTACTTTTGTTCACTTTTTCACTTTATCACAAAAATTAGACCAATCTTTCGAAGTCTTTCTCATACAACATTTCCAAACGGACAATACACGTAATACTTCCCTCTAAATTTTTATTCTGAACTATGTATGCTAGAAGGAAAGATAGAATTGTTGGATTCGAAGATTGGGAAATGCGACGAACACGAAAATTTGCGGATACGCAATTCTATTTTATTTTCGATGTCTCGAATCTGGGAATTACATGTCCCTTAGATATGGATTTTGTGAAAAATACAACTCGTGCTAATTGCTCAATTAGTAACATGTGTAAGGCAATGGATAACAATCATAGACTTTAAATTAAGAGACTTTAAATTAATTGCGATCAAGGAAGGTACAAACATGGTAGCTATTAATATTCTAATATTAAAAGAGAGAGGAAAGACATACGACAACAGCAACATAAGAGTAAGTGGACGTGTATAATATTGAATTATTGAATTAATTTCATTATTTATAATATTTATTTTGTTTCCTATAAAGTAGCAGGATTCTCTAACATATACTCGATGATTTTCGGTACATTAAATTAACGGACGAAAATTCATAACATCCATTATTTATCCCAAAAATAAATGCAAGGAACACATATATAACTCATTTGGTAATTATTTAATTTATTTTAATTAGCTTTTTATATAAAAGTTATTATAAAAAGTTATTATATTTATATATTCTGTATAGTACACTATATAAGAAATGTTAACATTAAAATATGAACATGTCCATTTATATTATGGAAAATATCTCAATCTTACAAATATGAAAAAGAGGTATATTATTTATAAATATAATAAATACAATAAATGATCCTAAAAAGGTGTAAGACTTTATATTTCTAAGAATTTTTTTTAAAAATTGCTATTTATTAAATGTTCAAAATATTCTTTTTGTGCCTAGAGGCCAAATATTGTTCCTTAGACGTTAGCCTTTGTAATTTTTTAAATATGTTAAAATTAAAAATTTTAAAAAGCCACTGCATTTCCATATTCTACAATGTTTAAAGTATGTTTAAAATATGTTCAGTAATTTTTGTGACTTTAAAGAATAAAGCTGTAAATACGGCAATCAATTAAAATGTTGGAGTCATTTTGCCCCCGTGTAAAATTGTTTTTATAACTCTTTATATATCACATAAAGCAATACATGTTCCTTAACAGAAAAATACCAAGTTCATTAAAAAAAAAAAATAAACGTAAGTTTTTAACTTTTGTCCAATTTTGATATGAAGTCCATATGAATGCTTGCAGCATTTTCCACAATTTTGCATCTATTTTAATCTGTAGATTTTTTATTCCGTTCAGTAAATTCGAGATTTATAATGTCGATTTGCAATGTCCCGATTTGATTTCAGCATCCTTTTAATGCTCTATTAACATGTTATAAAGACAATTTCTTTATGTTTAACATCGATAAATATAAGTTTCTTGTATATCTCTGGTGAAAATTTTTCTCAGAATTTTTTCATATAATTTTTCAGAATTTCTATATAATTTTTCAAAATTTCTCTATAATTTTATAACTTTCTCATATTTTTTATGCGAATTGAAACATTTCTCAGAAAATCTTTTCTCATAATTTTTCAAATATATTAATTACGAAATATTATAAGATTTTTAAGATTTTTTTGTAAGTATAATTTCTGATGAAATGTTAAAGAATCTAAAAAATTTAAAAATACTTTTTAAAAATTATAGGATGAAAAATTTCAGAATATTTCAGAATTCACTTGTATGAAAAATTCTAAAAGAAAATGTAAACTTTCTGAATATTTTTGAAAAATGTTCCAATTCATATAAAAATTATGAGAAAAATTTTCATCAGGGATGTTAAAATGAATAAACGAATTCTCTATTTTGCATGAAAAAGCGTACAAACGCTTGAGATACAGATAATTTGAATGATTTCTACGGAGTCGCGTGATCATTTTTATAAAATATTCTTTGATAAAGTGAAGAATAAAAATCTTATTAGATTTAATCATATTATAATGAGTACAAATGTAATGAATCATATATAATGATATAATGATTGTATAATACATAATAAGTATAATTGTAAATAAATGTATTACATATAATTATGTTTAAAATATATTTATTATATTTTGCAAGTGAAAAGATTGTGTATTTCTTTATTCTTTAAAAAAAACAGTATGATGGCGTTAAGTTTATAAATTAAATTTTATATTTCGATAAAAAGTTCTGTTTTTATTAAAAATTCTTTATTGAAAGCGCTTGATAAAAATAGAATGGTGATTACAAACGCTTAAAGCGCGAGAACGTCCTTTATGAACTCAGCCATATTATAAGCGCTTAAAGCGCTTGTGATCATTCATAATGAACGCAGCCATAGGATCTGAGCAAGAATTGTTGTAACATTTACTTAGACTTAAATTGTAACGTAAGTAACGCACAAGCTTTCACGTATGACGTACAACTTATTATCGTGTCTTCAAAGGCAATAAATCGTACGTCAAAGCTTGTGCGTTGCTTACGTTTATAACAAGTCTCTAAGTAAGTGTTATGACAATTCTTGTGCTCAGATCCATAGGCTTATACAGCGATAAGATGTATGGGCGGAACGATGATTTCCATATGACAGCCATATTAAATATTAGTTCTTCATATCTTCATATCATATGAGATTGCTACAATGCTGGTAACACTTGGAACAAGAAGGGAGATTGGTGATTCTGGTGTCACGCGCGACGAACATCGCGCTAGTGTGCCGGAGCCATAACGCTATCTATAATACAATACATCTCGAAAGGAATAACGTTGTGATGTAACACATTATTATTAGTGATGTCATGATTTTGTTTGTTAGCGCTATTTACAGTTCCATGAACAATTTGTAGTGCTAAATAGCGCGAATAGCGTCTCCCCGAACGAATCCAGTGTGTACAGTTGGACAATGTTTCTTTCTAAATCTCTATTTTTTCTGTCTGTGGACTGTTTATAAAGTTCAAGCGTTATCAACTATGAAATGCGAAACATGTAGAATGATATTTATAATCCGTTCTTATTTTATATCATTTACTTATTTTATAACCATCTTGTATGTTTTTATAACCATATATATGTACTCTATAACCATCTGTAATGTTTTAAGATGCTAATACCTCGGATTGACTTACGACATCTTAAGATTATACTTAAGACAATCTTAAATGTAATGCTGCTTCTATAATGAATCAGTAGTCGGAAGTCTTAGTCTTAATCGATGAAGCCTGGCCAATCAGCCTTAGTCGTACAAGTTGGCTATTGATCAACTTCACCGATAAGACTTAGGACTGCCGATTACCAACTCATTGTAGAATCAGCGTAAGAATCGACTTTGAATACTTACGCAAGGATTCGGTATCAACTTCACGATACGAAATGGGCCGATATTCATAATCGATTCTTGCATTTAAGACTGTCTTAAGTACAGTTTTAAGATGTCATAAGTCAACCCTGTATTAGCATCTTAAGAAAATGCTAAAGATGTCTGTTTTACCGACATTTGCACATGAAATATACAAAAATCTGTGATGAAAAATCTCTGAATTGGATTTATGGATTGTAAAAGTGTTATTACATAAATTAAAGTATGCACAAACAGTACCTCCGCTGCACTGGATTTCATGAGAAAATCGAAAAAAGTTACATAATTCACTTACTTTTGGTTCGAATAGTTGTCATCTCAGGTATATGTTTGCTTGATATAAGAGTTTTAGAATCCATATGTTAAAAATAAGTGTGCAGCGGAGATCACATTACTAGAACGAACGATACTGAGTAAAATTAAGATTGAAGATCTAAAAAAAAATTATCTTCACCGTGTAGAAAATACGTATATATGGATATTTTGCGAAGACTGGAAGCCAAAATTCTGTATAGCAATAGTTGCGCAGTCTTGTGATAAATGATGCATATGTTAGATAAAGATATATGTACGTGTTTAAGTAAGACAGAATGATATATATAATATAATGTAAGAAATCAAAGATGTAAGGAATCAAAGATAAGGAAGAAAAATCACTATTATCGCTTTAACATCTCGTCTTAAAATATTATTTAAGACAGTTTTAAAATAAAAACGAATTATGAATACTGCCCCATGTTTAGCGTTCACAGTTGGTAGCCAGCTCACACTGCGAACAGTCTATAAGTCTAGAGAGTTTCACAGGGAGGGAGAGTAGCAAATGCATCACATGACCCATCTCTTCTGATGGGGCTTCTCATGGGTATTAAAACTTCATAGGCATATAAAAGATTGGAGAAAAGTGGTCACGCGACCTCAATCCTGATTGGACGTAGACATTCATGTGATGCAATTTGCCACTCTCTTCCTGTGAAGCTTTCTACATAGACCTAGAGAGCAGAGATTTAGAAAAAGAAGACACTGTCCAACTGCACGCGTTGCATGAAATCCCCAAATATTTTTGCACTTAAAATGAAATAGATATATGTTTGGCTCTGAAAAGAGAGAAAGTAAAGATGCCGAGTGCAAAAAGTGCGAGCAACTAAGGTTCTCATCCACCATGGGCCAAACTCTATTTTTCTAGGGATTCTAATCCCGTGTCTACAGCCTCTACTGCTACTGTTCATTAAAGTGTCTTTTCATGCTGATGCTTGACGCTCATTTTTGGTGTCAAAATAAGTTACGTGATAGAAATTAACGAATATCAAATGTCAGTTTTGATCACGTGACCTATTTTGATACTAAAAATGAGCGTCAAGCATCAGCATGAAAAAGCACAGAGATTAAAAAAATGTTTGTCTTTAAAATATCATATTCCTGATTTAATTTTAGACGATTTTTCCTTTACGAAAATTTTGTCTGAAGCTTAGTTTTCAAATTATAAGAAAAAATAGTTGAGGATCCATATCACAGGCCATGTAGAAGATAGGCAGGAGCGACGCTTACGGTTATATGCAAGCGCTTTAAGCGCTTTACGCGGGGGCACATTGATACTCTGTTCTCTGTTCCTTTTATTGTGCGAAGCTCCTAAGCGTATATGAGAGATTTTATCATTCGAACGCCGCCTACCGAGCACTATCAATATCAATTCAGAAATCTGATTTTGACCACACTTTAAAGCTATAACCTAATTCGGTCTCCTATTCTTTATCTCCATGACTATTACACTTTTGTACCTTTATTCACTCATACATTCACACACTCCTCCAAGTGGCACACATTGTCTAACGCCATAGAATAAAAATTAAAAGTTTCCTCTCTACATTGAGATTAGCCGTTATTTTCTTTTTGTTCCATTTAAATCTTTTTTAGAATTTCCTGCTAACTAGTCAAGTCTCTGCATATTGTATTCTTTTGTTATAAATAAAGGCTGCTTCCCATTTCGTTTCAATGCAGCATATCCAGTAACCGCCATTTTGGATACTGGATACTGTACTGGAGAAGCGTTCCCAAATGGATTGGATACTAGCTAATGACATCATATTAACTTCGTTTATCAGAACAGTTTTAAGTTATAAGCCAATATGCATGCGAGGCTACAATATATAACGTCTCCAGCAAAATGGCGGCTGCTGGATACTGCACTGAAACGAAATAAGAATGCAGCGTCTTAGTTCTATAGTGTATCGTGAGTCATTAGAAGTCCTTCCTGTATGTAGCAATCGCTGTAGTTTGCTATTTATCATTTTATTATTTCATAAATATTTCATATTTATGAAAAAGAGAATTATAGAGCAGTCTAGTAGGAACAGAAAACAGACTATTTATTTGCTGGCTTTATATTCGTGTTTTATCTATTCTTATCAATTCCTGCGGGCCTATTTTGTAATTCTATATTGTTATCATTATAACGCCACTGCATAATTCTTTTACTAAGATAAAAAGTATGCGCAACAGTATTATAAGCCTAATATTACATTGTCGTACGATAAAGCATTTCAAGCCTATTGATTGGCTGCAAAAAAGAGAAATTGTTGGATCTTTCTATCCTATAGCTAATCAATGAATCCAAAATCTTTGTACGACAAATGTAATATCAGCTTAACAATAACAAAACTTGAGTTAAGAACAATTAAAAATTACAGAGTAGGCCTACTAGTGTCTTACTTCAAAGTAAGAGCTTATTTTGTGTACAATTAGTACAGCTGTCTGCTTTTTAAACATGGTGTTCAAATTAGTAGATTATTCTTCTCAGCGGATCCCCTCTCAATTTAGCACACAAACCGGTTCCATTTTTTTTTGCATGCGCTATCAAGTTGAGTCTCTCTATCTCTTACTTCGTGGTAGACCGTGAAGTCTCTAGATTTATAAAGTAAATCGCAATTGATTTCAAAAGTGTTGCGATAAAATGATAAAAGTACATAATACACGATTTCAAGCATGAAGGTTGGTGGTTTATCTTTTAAATTGTATTTACATTGTCCTTTCGTATACTAAATTTCTACGACAAATAAACCCATAGTAAATTAAAGAATACATAAATTAAACATTTGTACATATTTTTTGTTTATGAATAAACTAATTATAATTAAAAAACATTGATTTACATACTCGACGGTTTCATTTTTCCAAATAAAGTACGTATATACAAATACATAAATTTGAAATTGCGTTTCGCATCAAACTGGGTGCAAGTTTGCGATATGTACATACTTTATAAATCAAGTAACTTTAGTAAACTGCCAACTTCATCTTCATCTTTGAAGACAGTGCTGGATCTCTATTCTTGAAAAGAATATGAAAAGAAACGTATAAGAAATTCTAGGAAAATACTATAGTATGCGTAACGTATACTATAGTATGTCCCTAGACTTTCGTCCCTAGACTATACGTTTTCTTTCAAGAATAGGGACTCTAGACAGCGACATATTTGAGTTTCTCTCATTCACGTATGTATAGATTACATGGATAAATTTATACGATACTCATAGACAGGACGCATACATACGCATATGAGAACAATAAGACAGCTCGGAATTGGGTTTATCGCATTAAATCAGTCTATTTATATAAAATGTAATCACAAAGTAAGAAATAAGAAGACCGAACTTCGTGAAACGAAGTTAGAATAGTGATCCTGATTCGTGATCTTTAATTGGGAAAGCTAAACAAAATGGATTTTTATGTTTAAGCGTCATTTACAATTAACCTTATCCAAGCAGTCTAGCCTTATCTCAGTCCTGATTACTTATACATTTAGATTCTTGTTTAATATTAATATTGTAAGATTTTTATAAAATATAAAGAAGCTAGCTAAAGCGCCAGCTGGACAATCGGCGCGATGACAGCTTGGAGCATTAAGCGCACATCGAAGCGAAAAAAAGGAAGATGCGTCCCGGAGCAGAAATCGGAGCATGAGAGAGAATTCCGAGATTCTTAGATTTCCAAGAGTAACACATTCTCGCTTTATCGTTATTATCCACCCGTTAGGTGTGCGCGCGCGCGCGCGCGCGTGTGTGTGTGTGTGTGTGTGTGTGTGTGTATAAAGGAGTGAATAACGGTAGTACTATAACTTATTCTGTTCATCATAATAAAATCATCAGTTCGTATTTCAGGAACTATCTTAATTAAATTGTAATCCTAGCCTTAAATTGTAAACAAAGCCTTCCTCACAAGATATCTTGTGTGACCTTTGTGATCACACATTGCACATAACAATCATGTCAATCATAGGTTTCAAAAGTAACGAAGTCATATCGCAATTAAATCTTCCATCCTATAAATAAAACTAATAAGCTTACAATATTTATATCATAAAATATTTATATCATACAATATTTATATTATAAATATCTTCGATCTCCTACTGTCAGAATATACATTATAATATGATTCATATAATTATTAGAGATCTCTTTTTTTAAATACTTTCTTAGTTTATTTGGATTTATAATTACAAATCAGCAACAATTATAGCGATGCAACATGTACTAACCTAACTTCATGACACTGCTTTACAAATGACGCCCGAACATAAAAATCTGTTACTTCCGAGCAAGCGAGACGTTGATTAGCTATCGCGCCAATTTCACGCGACAAGCGTTGCATTCTGTGTGCAGGAGTCATTAAGATTTAAACACAACAGGCAATAGGCATAGGCAATAGTGAATAGCTGTCCAATCAGTTCTCTGGTGTGTAAGTTCGATATTATCTCCCAGAGCTTTGATTAGATAACTTATTATTCCCTGTTTCTTGTGCCTATTGTGTTTAAGTCTTTAGATGCGCATTTCGGGTCGATTCCAGCGCGCAACCCTCACTATCGCTCGAAGCTCAAGGCCGAGCTGCCGGGCACTCACGTGACGCTCTGGCTCAGGAGTGTCTCTGCAGCTTAAACGTGCGAAAGTCGTTACATTATTAAAGAATATTTTTCCTTACATTATTAAAGAATATTTTTCTTGCAAAATAATATTTTTATTTTCTTAAAAAACAAATACTAAATTTTCTAAAACATTTTGTCATATATGTGTCATATATTTGTCATATATGTAATAATTCTTGCCTACCAGAAATTATTCCAATAATTATTATAAATTTTCATTAAGAAGTTTTTATAACAGACTTGCGAAGATGCGCGCGTCAGTAATCGGTCCGAAATGTGCATTTAATGCCGAACTGTTTTACTTCGGTTGTGATCCTAACTTGAGTAAAAATTCCTGAAAAATCTTCTCTAATGACTTTGACTCAGATTGAGACTGATTTTACAATAGTAAGGGGGAAGTGAGAGTGAAAGGTGAGTTGTGCGCCTCTGAAGGAGGGAGAGAGGGGGGGATGAGAGTCGAAGGTGAGAGTCGTGCGCCCCCGAAGCAGGGGGAAAGGGGGAGACGGGTGAGAGTCGTCAGTCATGATCCTGAAAGGTCTCCAGCACACTTTATGTGATTTCGTGCAAAAATTAAGTGGGAAACGGGATTTAGAAAATATGGTACATATAGCAGAAATAAGATTATTTTCAAAACTTTTTTTTGTTCATAACTTTTTAATGAAGGACGAGACGCCTGAGTGATCTCCAAAACCTGTTGGAGATCACTCAGAGAGATCATTCATGACCTTGATAACATATATCGGAGAGTTTCCCTAAAGAGTTTTATCCTAATTTGATATTAGATTCCTTCGAGTATTAATATATTTGCTCTATCTCATGTTGTCTAGAGTCCCTATAACAGAGTCTGGACACTGCATTCGCTTGCATGCCATTAACAGTCAAAACCAGAAATGTATGTCAATATGTCTTGCAATCATCTATAATGATATATCTGTATAATGTGTATACTAATTAATTTGTACTGTTGTTGCGGGATTCTCTAAACATTTGTTATTATACATTTGTATTATACATTTGTTATTATATATCGACAATTATTGTTATTGTTAACTAGTACAGCCAATAAGAACCGCTTTTTTCTTGGATTATCATGCCATGGCTGTCACTAGTTAACGAAAGTCAATTGATTGTTATTGAATGGCAGACCAATCAGCAATTGCTTCAGCATTGTCTAAACTCTGTTATAGGGACTCTAATGTCGTCTATAGCCGTAATAATCCTAAAAAAACTGAAAATTCTGCAATTGACGAAAATATATACATTGCCGTTGCCGAATACCAAATCAGTTGTAATCATACCAGCAATAGTTAAATGCTTAACTTGGAAATCAATTTTTTTAATACTATCACGTCATTTTCTTCATACTTCAATTGCTCGATACCACAATATAACTATATACAGTAGCAACAGTAGTTATCGGCTTCTTTTTTGATGTCGGTGATCACCGATCACGTGATTGTCAGCCATGTTGAAGGTTTTACGGACCGTTGACTTAATGTTGATATTGTAATATTGTGCATATAAAGTATTTTTTAAATTCGAATAAATTTTATATGATTTTAGATATACTGTATATATTAATATAGGTTTATTTTTGTTTCTAATTTCAATATATTTTTGGAATATAGGTGTATAAGCTTAAATCCTGTTTGCTCATAGGTGGCATTAGTGAGCATGCAAAGCTACCCTGAGCACACAACACACTTTTTTTTATGTGTTTGACATCTGTCAACATTAACCAGTGCACATCATCAGCAATTTCATACAAAAACATACATTTTTTCTTTCGTAATCATGTCTAGTTTTTTGCTAAAAAAAAGCATATACGGGAAGCTTTGCTTTTCTGTTTCAATTTGAAGAAATCGGCTGTCGAATCGCATCGAATGCTTGTGGAGGCCTATGGCGACAATGCTTTATCGGAAACAACGTGCAGAGATTGATTTCGCCGGTTCAATGACGACAATTTTGACCTGAGTGACAAGAAGCGTGAAAATCGGCCCAGGAAGGTTGAGGACTGTCAATTGCAGGCTTTTTTGGACGAGGACGATACCCAATCGCAAAAAATGCTTTCCGAGCAATTGGGTGTTTCTTAAGCAGCCATTTCCATGCGGCTACATGCCATAGGGAAGGTTCAAAAGAGCGGAAAATGGGTGCCGCATGAACTGAACGATAGACAGATGGAGCGACGCCAAAACACATGCCAAATTCTACTTGCCAGACGAAAAAGAAAGTCGTTCCTGCATCGGATTGTGACAGGCGATGAAAAGTGGATCTATTTTCAGAATCCTAAACGCAAGAAATTTTGGGTTGATCCCGCCCAACCATCAACATCTTCCTCAAGACTAAATCGTTTCGGACGGAAGACGATGCTGTACGTTTGGTGGGATCAGGAGGATGTCATCTACTACGAGCTGTTAAACCTGGTGAAACTGTTAATGCTCATCGCTATCACCTACAACTGATCAAATTGCACCGTGCTCTGCGTGAAAAAAGGCCGCATTATCGGAAAAGACATTACAAGTTGATTTTCCTCCACGACAACGCACCATCAACACGGCAACAATGATCCAAAACTATTTGGAGACACTCAACTGAGAAGTGCTACCCTATCCCGCTTACTCATCAGACCTTGCTTCTTCTGATCCTATCACCTGTTTTCGTCGATGGCCACGCGCTCGCTGAGCGGCACTTTGATTCTTACGAAGACGTCCGAAAATGGCTTGATGAGTGGTTTGCCTCGAAAGATGAGGAATTTTTTTCGCGTGATATACACAAATTGCCCGAAAGATGGAAAAAATGTATATAGTTAGCGGTCGCACTAGCGAGGGCAAGTACTTTGGATAAATTTGTTTTTGCTTCCTAGGAAAAAAAAATGTGTTTTTCTGACTAAAAAACAGGATTTAAGCTTACCTGGTAAACCAAATAAAATCATAAAACAATGTGTGAAATGTGATAGTAAGTCAACAATTTATTGACAATTTCAGATAACACAATGTTTAAAATTAGAACACAAAACATTTAAAATCTTTTTAAGATGCTATAACATAAATCTTTAAGATGTTTTATGGCCTAGTTTTGGATATCAAAATTTATGCTACCTAGGATATAGAATAGGGATAGATAAAAAAAAGGGATAGATAAAACAATGAAAAATTGTATTTAATTATTGCAATATGAGGTTCAATATGTCTGGTAAATCTTTATGAGATGGTGATATTCCATTTGATATGACACCTGGAAAGTATCATTCTTCAAATGCAGGTCAAATTTCAGAATTAATTATTATTTACATACAGTAATCGTTTAAAGTGAGTAAAAAATTTAATAGTTGTCACTTGCATAGCAAAACTACAAGAGATTCCATTATTATATTCATCTTAATATGTATCTAATTATACAATATTCACTCAGCTCTCAATCGTCGCCACAGTTTTAATGCTATGACAGTCCGCCATATTTTTGGTTTTATAACTAACGCATGCGCAGAACAAAATTGAACCCTTTGTTTGCTCGTACTGTCGCCTGTCGCTACTGAATGCTTTCCAATTGCTTAACACATCTTAACACAAACGGAATACACAGGAATACACAAAGTGTATCATTATGCACGATTCAATTAGAACAAAATGTGTATGCTGTATAGTTGAGATCCGTTTTGAATAGAGTTAGATTAAATGTAGCTTTTTCCGTCTGTATTAAATAAAAAAAGTAAAAGTACCGGCATTCAATGTCTTCCAACCTCATTTAGCCACCACAGTTAGTAACATGTAATTGTCATTAGAAAACACAAGCTTACATAGCTCTCAACTGAATGCGTTGTGTCGACGATAACAGATAATTGGAACGCAATTTGTGTTGCCGTATGCACGAAAGTGTCTAGGGATATTGCAATTGGAAAGCATCCAATGTATGTAGTAATATTGGGTGCTTTCAGAAGCGATGACCACTCACTGAGTGTAATTTTAAGTTGCTCCATCACTTATTGAGCGCTACATAACCTTACGGCCTTAATATGGCATTAGAGAAATAATAAACAGTAATAAATAAGTAAGAAAGATGACATTAATTGATATTACCTATAGTAGAGTTAAAGTTATTTTATGTTACATAATAAATAAACATATTAATAATAGAACAAAAAAGAGACTTTAAAAAATCTCTTTTTTGCTCAGTGATCATTGCTTCTGGATGCACCCACTGTGTCGATATTTCGCTAACTTCATCAGGGCGAGAGAGAAAAAGAGAGAGAAAGAGAGGGGGGGGGGAAGAGAGAGATTGCGCAATTTATTAACACAGTATAACTATTTACGGTTAGCCGAAAAAATAGTAATTGTTAAATTTAGGGGCCTCATCTCCGATCTTGATAAAATTAGTTCTCATACAGCACAGAAAGGTTGCAGAAATATTGCAGAATGATTTCACTGAAACATTGCAATATTGCATGGTGGTTGCGAAACGTTGCTGAATCATTGTTGCAAAATTCTAACAATGTTAAGATGTCCGTTTTTTGTTATATTTCAACAAAACGTTCCAGCAATATTGCAATGTAATGTATTTGAATCAATTTTTTATGAAAATTCTAGAATGAAGACTATATCTATACATATATTTCACTAATTTTAATTTTTCTACGAATCGCATTTCTAGTGATATATGCTTTTCAAAATTTTTTATAATAATATAAAATATTCCAATAAATATATTATAGTATTAATTCTGAAGAATAGATTTATTCGTAAGGATAAAGCATATGTGTGCCCCGAACAAACTACAAATATTATCCATATTAATATAATAATACAATCGCTTGGTAAGTTAATCATGGATTAGTTAGATTAATTAAATTAAGTTAATCGCAGTGATGTTTTTTAATTTGAAATCAGTTGGTTTATTCTTGCGTTCATATCAGGCAAAATACATCGATCACATAATTAATATTTCGATAAATCGTTTTCAGTAGCTTAATTGCTTATCCGTCTTATCCGATGATGCATTGTATCCAAACTTGATATTATAGAATCTTTTGTTTTCATATTTAAAATAAGTATAAAACTTAGTTAATGAAATGACTGTCAAATAATAGATCAATAAATTTTTTATTTAAATATAAAATGAATTATATTAATTATATCATAAAAACGATTGTTAAATTAAAAGACTGTACTACATAAATATTGTAAAAACTTATATTTTTATATTATTATTATTGTAACAATTAAAGAATTACAGTTTTGCAATGTTTATGGAATATTACAAGCATATTACTGATATTTTGCAGGCATATTGTCAATTTACAGTTCTGTAATATCTCTGCAATATTCCATTGCAATCTGCAATATTGCAACATTACAACAATATTGCTTTAATTTTCTATGCTGTATAGGTTTCATTTGATGCGTTTTTGCGTAAAATAAACGAATCTGGCAAAAAAAGTGCTGTTTTGTTCTATGAACTGAGATATTAATTATTAAAGTTGACAAATATTAGGAAATTTGTCACATCGATAATATAAAGGGATATGCATGTAAGTAAAAACTTTTTGCTTCAATTACACACAAATTCTCGATTTCAAAAACAAATGTTTTACTTAAAAAAAAATTCTTTGCTTTAAAAAAAATGGTAATTATTTATATATACGGGTTCTCCTAGATCTTAATAAAAATGTTTTAATAAAAATGTCTCAAAATTCATTCGATATGTTTTCACTCAAAATAGAAGAATCTGGCAAAAAAAAAACGCGACGTCAGTCTCATAAATCGAGTTATTTTGAGCTTTGAAAATAAAAATACACTTTTAAGCAAAAACAAATTCTTTGCAGTGAATTATATTTTTAAAGTAATGAATTAGTGTTCTTAAAGTAGTGAATTTGTATTTGTAAAGCAGTGATTTTATGTTTTAAAGCAGTGAATTTGTGTTTTAAAGCGGAGAATTTATTTTTAGAATTTGTGTAACCCTATCAGGTATGTAAATATGAAACCGGAATTTATCAATAAATGGCCATAGCTATCAATGTTGCCGTCAGACGGCGCCATTGACACCATTTCCTTGTTCTGACATCTGACAAAGATTTTCAATTCAACAATACAAGTTTCATACAACAGTATAGTTTGTAATAGTTTGTAATATTGAACATGTCGAATTTTGTGCCTAGAAACTACGATTTGCGGACAGCATTGATTTTCTGTTACTATTTGAAGAAAACTGCTGCAGAATCGCATCGAATGCTTGTTGAAGCTTACGGTGAGCATGCTCTTAGTAAATCACAGTGCTTTGAGTGGTTTAAAAAATTCAAAAGTGGCGATTTTGACATAAGAAACGAAGAACGTGGAAAACCACCGAAAAAGTTTGAAGACAGCGAATTGCATGTTGGATAAGGATGATGCTTAAACTCAACAACAACTTGCGGATCAATTGAATGTGACACGAGAAGCCGTCTCCATACGTTTGAAATCCATGGGAAAGATCCAGAAGATGGGAAAATGGGTTCTACATGAACTGAATGAAAGACAGCAGGAAAACCACTTGCGAAGCCAGGTACAAAAGAAAGTCATTTCTCCATCGAATTGTGACTGGCGAAGAAAAGTGGATATATTTTGAGAATCTTAAACGTAAAAGATCATGGATAACTCCAGGCGAATCATCGATTGCAAGACCAAATCACTATGGACGGAAGACAATGCTCTGTGTTTAATAGGATCAGAAAGGTGATCTATTATGAGCTGCTAAAACCTGGCGAAACCGTTAATACTGAACGCTACCGACAACAAATGATCAATTTGAATCAAGCTTTGTGTAAAAAACGACCAAAATATCAAAAAAGGCAACACAAAGTGATATTGCTTCACATTTGATAATGCACCATCACACACAGTAAAACTGGTCAAGAAAACAATTGAGGCATTTAGTTGGGAAATACTTTCGCATGTGGCTTACTCACCAGACTTGGCTCCGTCCGATTACCACTTATTTGCATCGATGGAACACGCACTTGCTCAGCAGCGCTTCACTTCTTACGAAGATGTACGAAAATGGCTAGATGACTGGTTTGGCTCAAAAGAGCAACAATTTTTTTGGCATGGCATCCACAAATTGTCAAACAGGTGGAAAAAATGTATAGCTACCGATGGCAATACTTCGAATAAAATATTTTTTATCATTTTCATGCAATAAATGTGTATTTTCTATAAAAAAATTCCGGTAAATTTCATATTTACATACCTAGTATATAATATTATTGCAGATATAAGTGAAAATGGATGATAGTTTAATAGTGATTCGATAGCTATTTGAAAGCTGTTCAATAAATATACGTTTAATTGCGCTTTAGTAGATTACATAGCGTTGCAAGTGTTAAAAATGCTGAGGTGGAATCTTTCGAGCGCGATGTCTTCTTGTCTACTTTTTGGCTGAAATATTCGTTTTTCGAGACATTGTACTTTTTACCGCTGATATAAAGTATTGATGGTGATGATGATGATGATGATGATGATGATACAATATTATAACTATAAAATGCTGAAGTTTATTCATGGAATCATTCAAATGCGTGATATACTTTTTGATTGATATAAACTTTTGACCGAAGCATTGTACTTTTACTCCTGCTATTAGGTATACAATTTTGCTTCCGCCGTTTTTTTTCCGAAATTCGAGGCTTTATTGTAAAAAACTGATTATACATTTATGATTCAAAGTATGTATTGTCCATCGCTGGCCACTACTTTCTCCCATCTTTCGGGTAGCGTACGAATCCCGCGTCGAAAAAATTGGTCATCTTTTGAGGCTATCCACGAATCGATCCAATTTTTTATTTCTTCATAAGACCGGAAGTGCTGGCTGGTCAGCCAGGCCGTGTGCCATTGGTCGAAACAAGTGATAGTCAGAGGGAGCAACGTCTGGAGAATACGGCGGGTGGGATAGGACTTCCCATTTCAACGTTTCCAAGTATGTCTTGACCACTTTCGCAACATGGGGTCGATGATTGTCATGCTGCAAAATCACTTTATCGTGTCTCTCGTTGTATTGCGGCCGTTTGTCTTTCAA
Organism: Atta cephalotes; assembly: GCF_000143395.1. Lineage (NCBI taxonomy): Eukaryota > Metazoa > Arthropoda > Insecta > Hymenoptera > Formicidae > Atta > Atta cephalotes. The sequence continues at coordinate 196,476 of NW_012130114.1, read as the reverse complement.
TGCTCGGCTCAAACGCAATTGCGTTCGATGCCGATCGCCTGTGAGTGTTTCAGTCGGTTTTAACAATTCATAATACATTACGCCGAGCTGGTCCATCAAATACAGAGCATGACCTTGGAGCCATGAATATTCGGTTTGGCCGTCGACGTGGAAGCATGGCCGGGAACTCCCCATGATTTTCTGCGCTTGGGATTATCGTAATGAACCCATTTTTCGTCCTCAGTCACAATGCGATGCAGAAATCCCTTCTATCTTTGCCTTTCAAGCAGCTGTTCACAAGCAAACAAACGCCGTTCAACATCTCTCGGTTTCAACTCGTACGGTACCTAATTTCCTTGCTTCTGAATCATTCCCATGGCTTTGAGGCGTTTTGAAATGGCTTATTGAGTCACTCCCAATGATCGTGCCAATTCTTCTTGATTTTGACACAAGTCTTGTAATGCCTCCAATTCTGCATCTTCGAAAACCTTCTCTCTTCCATCGCTATGCGATGGTTCGGTCTTCGACGTCAAAATCACCGTTCTTGAAGCGTTGAAACCACTCACGACTCACGTTCTTTCACTAATAGCGGCCTCACCATAAGTATTTGAGAGCATTCGATGAGCCTCAGCCGCAGATTTCTTTATATTGAAAAAATTAAAACCTCCCGCAAATGACGAGAATTTGGCTCGTAAACTGACATTTTCAATCGAGAATAACTTTATGATGCAGACACAAATTGACTAATGTTTCTATGGGGTTATGTTGACAGATGCCCAAGTTTATTGTATGACGTCTATGATCTATTTATTTCGATCACCATTTACCGCTAAAGCCATCTATAGGAAAACGGCGGAAGCAAAGTTGTACACCTAATAGTAACGAAATTATATAGATGTAATAAAAATATCATCATTTAACAGATACAATAAAATATAAACAATTTATATTATTATGAGACAACATTGGATAGTATCGGATAATCTAATCTCGCTTGGCCGATCGCGCGTCGTGATTAGCGTAATATTCGGGCTATGTTTGTACGGTTTGCGAGTGTTCATTTTACTTCTAATCAAAAAGAAACAAAAGAACATAGCTAAATTATTTTTACGTTATAACTTTTTTGAACTTAGTTGGATTAAACGAAAAATTTTCTACTTAAAATTTTGAATAATTTAATTTAGCATTTATGATCCATTTTTAGATAAAAATTTTTTTATTCAATTAGATTGAAAAACTGCATTTCATACTCAGAATATTGAATTGAACAGTATTTACACAGAAATTGCTGATATTATTTTTGAATTTAATTAAATTAAAAAAAATAGTACTTCACAATTCTGAATAGTATTCACGATGTGCATCGAAAATGCTAATATTATTTTTAGATTGAAAGGCAGAGATACGCTCTATGCAATTCCTATAAATGAAAATGATAAAAATGCATTCAAGATTGAAATGGATTCATTTTAATATGAATCCGTATTTCTGAAAATCTGAATCCATTTTAATCCATTTCAATTCATTCTGGTTGCTAGGAATAGCCAATGTTGTTAGACGGGTCGGATTTCAGACGCATGCGCGTCCAATGTAGCTTCACTAGTAATGTACCGGTCATTAGTAAATAGGAGATCATTAGTCGCTTAAGATTGAAAATGTTGAAAATTTTAATATATTTTACATATTTTACATATATATATATATATAAATATATATAATATATTTCTATATATGTATACATATGTAAAATATGTAAAATATAAAATATAAATAAAATTTCCAATATTTTTGAAAAAAATTTTACATAGGCGGCTAATGATCCCCTATTTACTAGTGTCCGGTACGTTACTGAAGCTACATTGGACGTACATGCGTCTGAAACCCGGTTCGTCTAATAACATTGGGAATAGTAACGAGAAAGAGAGAGAGAGAGAGAGAGAGAGAGAGAGAGAGAGAGAGAGAAGAGAGAGAGAGAGAGAGAGAGGAGGGAGGGAGGGAGGGAGGAGGAGGAGGGAGAGGAGG
>NW_012130114.1:192507-194406 GCF_000143395.1 Atta cephalotes | reverse complement strand
TAGTAGTAGTAGAGTAGTAGTAGTAGTAAGTAGTAGTAGTAGTAGTAGTAGAGTACGTAGAGTAGAGNAGAGAGAGAGAGAGAGAACGCTCACGGATCCGTTCCCCAATACAATTGAATCTGTTGAACACGATCATTGGTTTCGACTTCAAAAATTATTTGAAATCGAACTGATATCGATATAAAAAATTATTCAAAATAGAACTGATTTCGATATCAAAAATTATTCGAAATTAAGCTGATGTTATTGAAACCGAGCTCGTCTGAATCTCGAAACGATGTTGGATTTCTACCTCTTTTCGATGATAATTTCGATTCATTATTTATATCATTTCGATTCGTTATTTCTTACTGGGAATAAACGTAATATCTTTTCGTTTTGCAAAATGACCTGAAAAAAAAAGCCATCTTTTAGTTATTTTTTAGTATTTTATATTCTCTGGAATATAAGTAATACATCTGGATGTTATTATTAATAATAAATAGAAAATTAACAATTAGTCGATTACAAGTCGGATATAAAAGATGGCTTTCAGATTTTCGGAAATAATCGACCTCAAGTCGGCTTATAATCGACATTCAAAATCAACAAAAAGCCATCTTAAAATAGTCAACTAAATGTCAACTTTATAACTTACAAGTCGACTTTAAGTTGATTAAAAATAGTCGATTATTAGTCGCCAAACTGTCACGCATGCTGTGTGGAGACATCTAGTTCAAGACGTTTCTTTTGAATGTCTTTCAAACATGCATGTTCTCTGAGTATAATATACTTGGATTGCTCTCGATAATAATTTGCAGATGCAAAATTATAACGTTACAATAGCGCAACTATTTATTTATAAATGCAAATCACGGATTTTCGCAATTAGAGTTCGTCCGTGAACAATTTCGTCATAAAAGATTTACAATTATAAAGACTTATTATATCTCGAACCCTTGCTCTTTCCGCAACAACTAATTGTTAATTGTGACTGTCACTGTCGTGGTCACTCGGCATTGATAACTCTCGCAGACTTCCGACGAGACCTTTCGACGAGTTCGACGGTGAGAGGTGAGTATCACGAAGGAATAGTATCTTGCTTGGCTTTCTTTTTGCCAGAGATCGTGAAAGGTCAGACTCGATGTATAATCGTTCGCGCCACATCCCGGAGACGCATACGAGAACGGATAACGTGAATTAAATTGCGCCGAGTTATAGCACCAGCAGTAAGATATCGGAAACTAAGACAGCCAGAGCGGTCGTTCTTGTTCAATATAACAAGTGAAAATCGTATCACAAGATTAGAACATGTTCGGTATCGTTATTTTTCCGATAAATTTCGGCTTCAGTTTTATATTGATGATTTTCTTAGTTCCGCTTCTTTTTATCGCGTACGTAGGTAATTATTTTTGTTTCGAAGTTATTTTCGAGCTCTTCTTATTATAATTATCCGTGCGCGAGCATTACCATATCTATATTATATCTACTAATGCGAGTAATTTTGGCACTAAAATTCTATTCTTCTATCCTAGCAAACGAGAATAGATTGAAATGAATTGAAATGGATTTAGATTTTCAGAAATTGATTCACGAATGTTAAAATGAATGCTTTTCAATCCTGAATGCATTTTTATTTATTTTTATTTATTTATAAGAATTGCAGCGTATCTCTGTGCCTTTCTAAAAATAATATTAAATTTTTCTATGCATTGAGAATACTGTTTAATTCAAAATTTTGAATAGGAAATAGGGTAGTTTTTCAATCCAATTGTATCCAATTGAATGTAATTGACTCTAATTAAATTAAAAAAAAGTATTCGCTATTTAAAGTACGCATTCAGATAGAACAAAATTTCAATCCATTTTAATCCATTCTCATTTGCTGGAACATGCTGTAAATACTCTCTCTCTCTCTCT
>NW_012130114.1:184108-189959 GCF_000143395.1 Atta cephalotes | reverse complement strand
CTAACATGGGCTATATTATTGTGATACGTGTGTATTTGGCATTTTTAAGTGATGACATGGACAAGAAAATGTTGGATATGCTTTGTCAAATGGAAACATCCGAGATACATCGTTGTGGAGGAGAAGAATATTCGCAGCATCTTGGATCAAGGACGCAATCCCGTAAGTATATACATATAATATCGATGAATTTTGATTGAGCCAATTTTAATAGATCGCTATATGTAGTATGTATTCAGAAAACGAGAATGGATTAAAATAGATTAAAATTTTTTTAATACGTACTTTAAATTCATGAAAATGGATTGAATGGATTGAAATGGATTGGATCTAAGCTGACACTAGTTTAATATTCGAAAAAAAAAACATTCATCTTTAAGGGTTACAAATTTTATTCCTAAAATATTTATAATAATTATACCTAAAATTAACTACTTGAAATTGGTATTAAAAAACGCATTTTAGTGGGATTCGAAATTGGGACTTCTGGATTATGAATCTACGATATCTGTTACACTTCTTCAATTGATAAATGTATTATTCATTCTCTACTTCAATTACAATTAGCTAAACTAGTAACAAAATTATATAAATATAATAAAATCATCATTAATAAATATCATCATTTAACAGATGTAATAAAGTATAAACAATTTGCTATGAGACAACATTGGGTAAGTGTTGGATAATCTAATCTTGCTTGGCCGATGTTGCGCACCGTGATTAGTTTAATATTCGTATATTATAGTTTTATAGTATTAATAGTATTAATAGTCATATATTATATTATATATTATATTATAGTTTAATATTTCGGGTTTGTTCGACTTAATTTGCGAATGTTCATATCGATCATTCATCTTCTAAGAGAAACAAATGAATATAGCTAAATTATTTTTATGTTACAATTTTTTTAAACTTGGAAGTTGGATTAAAACGAAAAATTTCCTACTTATAATTTTAAATAATTTAAGTAGCATTTATGATCAATTATTAAATAAAAACTTTTTTTATTTAATTAGATTGAAAAACTGCATTTCATATTCAGAATATTGAATTGAGTAGTATTCACGATGCTCAGAAAATGCTAATATTATTTTTGGATTGAAAAGCATAGAGATATGCTCTATGCAATTCCTATAAAAATGCATTCGGAATTGAAAAGGATTCATTTTAACATTCAACAACATGAATCCGTATTTCTGAAAATTTGAATCCATTTTAATCCAATTCAATCCATTCTCGTTTGCTGGGTATACTGTGTATAACTGTTTATCTATCATCACAACGATACATTCATATAGGGCATATGCACCCTTCTCATACAAGGACGTTCGATCGTAAAGGACGTGAGAAATCACTTGACACATCTGACTTCGACGAAAAAATTCCTTAAATCGGCTCTCTTCACGCGATGGGGCATATACGTATGGAAAGAACTCGATTATTTTTCTGTGGACAATCATCTTGCAAATTCACCATATTCTTATCGAGGTCGTCCTATTACCGAGAACAATATACAGGTCGTTTTTTCATTCAATTATTATTTTATACTTGGCATAGAACAGAGCCAGCTATTTGACGTATAGGCAATTCCTTTGTGTCATAGGATTACATAAGCGACGTCACATCCAAGTTTCTTCCGAAGAAATTACCGCCTTGGCAAGTGCACGTAGTCAACTTGTTCGTACAAGGAGAAGAACGTCAGATATGTCTCGTGCGAGCGCATCACTTACTTCTGCGGCAAGAGCATTTAACTTTGGCGGATTTTTTGCCGTTGAAATATTCGACGGACAATTGGACTTGTCAAGAGAGCGATTCGCCCTTCACGAATCTGTATGTCCAACTCTCCGCTCTACCGCGTCTCCAACAAATGTTCCGAGAGAGCTTCAGCAACTACTGGAATGATTTTCTTTACAACAACGATCCTATAGAGCAGCCGGAGATTCTAAAGAAACGTATAGGAATATTTCAATGTGTCAAGATCGCGACGATAGTGTTTGTTTGCACTCTGAAGGAATTAGCTAGGTATTCGATTGCTCGCGACAATATCATAATCTCGAGTTGCCTCTTGTTTCAGAAGATTAATAATAAGTATAATATACAGACTGCTGTTGCTAGTCTTTATTCGAATATTCAAAAGGATTATAAGTACATCGATAATATTATATTTTATTATATTTAACTTTATTGTTTTGTAATTTTTTTAGACAGTTCCGAAAGTCGGAAAGATTGAAATTTTTGGAGCTTCTGTCGATCGTCCGGCGAGAATCGAACAAGAGGAATTTCAATTCTCGGATGATATATGATTCCATTGCGAAATCTTTTCATCCGCTCGACATTCTCTACACGTGCGTTGCTCTGTCCTGGTGCATCATGGTTACATCGTTTTTAAAGACACCTCTCTTGCTCATTCGAGAATTGCGAGCTTTACAATCGCTTTACAGACACAATAGATATTGCAGTTATCCTGCAGATACCTTGATGTACACATTGTCGTATTATCTTTCTCTGACGCTTCAAGCAATTCGAGAGATGATATCCATTAGTTGGATAGCCGCGACTGCACCCAAAATCATAATTGAAGAGGTATTTTTGAAGAATCCGCGATCGAATCGATTGCAGACCATCTCACCGTGTGGTAGGAAAGTAGTGGCTTGGTCGGAAAAGGTGGACGTCGAGCTCATACGAAAAATGGCTAATATAACTGGCGCGACGGAGATGGAGATTCTTTTAACGGCTACCGTGGATGCCCTGAAAGAATACTTTAAGCACTTGGCCGTCAACGTTCCGGATGATGTATTCGCGACGGTCAAATATGTGAGTCAGCGAGCAGTGTTTCTTCGAAATCACGAAGCTAGAGGTATCCTCTGTATCACGTTACCAATCAGAACGCCATTGTTCCACGACGACCTCATTGAAATATTGCAGGTATTGCATAATGCTTACGCGACTTGACTGCGAAAAGATAGTTATAATTATTAGATCTCTCCAACGCGTCGCGTTTCCCCAAGGTTATTCAGCGAAACGTGCAGAACGCCAGATCCCGACAAAGCGCAATTTACGCTATCACGGCAGCGGAAACATCCTATGGATTAATTTCCTCCTGCGTCCCGTCCATCGTTTTGAAATTACTTTTAAATCAACTGTCGAAAACATATTCTCTATGTTTAACGCATGTTGATGGAGATTTACCTGTGGAGGGCATAGATGGAGCGGTTTACTGGCGACCACCGCAAGGAAATTGCAGTACATATACATATATGTCATTAATGTATTTCGTGCTTTTGCACGATATCTGCGCGATTTTCTTTTATTATGTCACGTTTGTTTATCAAAACTTGTATTATGCTTTTAGACATGTCTATGACTCTGCACAGGCATGGGGACAGCATACGCCTCGGTATAATGGGGGATGCCTTGATCGGTCCTCGGCATTTTATCATTGCGAGAGCGTTCCCTAAAAGCATACGAAATCTCGCCGGCGTTCTAGGCGTTCCGAGCATCTATCCGAAGTCCTAATCCACTCAATCCGATTATGTCTCCAGGATACTGAGACATAATGAGATAGCTGATGAGATCGATAATAAAGATTTATCACAAAAGGGAAGAAGGTTGGATATTTTTCTTGCTTGCTCAACTTCATATACTATGTGCAAGAGATATACATAAAATATACCTATACATACAGATTTTTTATTTTTGTTTTATAAAATAGTAATCGATTAAGTTCGAAACAGTGATACCATCATATTCATAACTGGACCGTTTCTTAAGTAATAATTCGATCCACATTCAAAGATCTTTACATTTATAATTTACCCGTTTTTGGGCAGATCTTTGACACTGAAATTTAAAGTTACATGTTGGTAAAGTTACATGTTGTAGATGGAATCGAACGTTCATTTATATATTTATATGTTTTATGTATTTATATATTTATATCATAACAGAATATTTACATTGCCATGCAATAACATAATTAAACAAACAATTAAATAAATAAATAGTTCAACGATTTATAGATAGAATTCTTTCCGCGAAATTATACACAAATTTGTGTCTTAGATGCTCACATTTTCTAACAAAAATACTAATATATATCTAATCTTTGGATCAATGATATTAATAACAAGATTCTATGAACGAAAAACTCACATTATACATATATTTGTGCGACAAGAGTGAGAATGATAACTCGTAACACAGTTGAATCGTCAGTGTCAGAATATTAAATTTGTATCGCTTATTAATTATTTACGAAATTCATTGTACAAACATCGCTGTTTTATTTTTGCATGTATAATAATGTAAATGTTGATTGTATATTTAATTAAATATTTTAATCAAATAAAAATATATTTCTTTGTATATCCGAATCTCTTTTGTTATTTATGAGATTTCTTTTTTGTTACAAAATACATATATTTTTAATTAGACCTTTTTAATTTTGTTTCATAACAAAATTGGACAATCTAATTATTAAAATTAAATCTATAACATGTGTGTACACAATTTACGTATGCAAATTGCGCATTTTAAGTAGATAAATGTATATATATCTTTGTGTGCGCGAATGTAGGAGTTACGAAATTAGTACAGTTTAAACGAACGTGTAACAATTATAATATTATGTAAGTAGAATTTATTAATAACACGAGTAAGTTAAGTACGAGAGAAAAGTACGTGCAAATAAACTCTCGCTGCCAATAGGCAATTTAAAATTGTTCACATATATATATTAGGTATGGGAAAAAGTTCGTGGCATTTTTTTGCTATCTAACGGGAAAAACGTCACGAACTTTTTCCCACACCTAATGCATATATTAGGCGTAGTAAAAAGAAATCCATTATTTTTGCATGAAATTGAATGGAAAAATAATGGATTTCTTTTTACTACATCTAATATATGTACAATATATATGTATGTATATATTATATAACAAGATGTCTCTCATATAGTACCAAAACTATTACAGCGACTTTAGCATATGAAAACAAGTCGAAAATATCTAATAAACATATACTGATTCCGAACGGTTTCAGAATTACAGGATATTGAAGTAAGAAAATATGAATCGTAATAAGTGTTGTTGGTTATTCCTTTTGAATAATGATTTATAAAAAATGTTAAAAAATTTCTCCGTCGACTTGGACTTTCTAGTAATTAGTTTATTTATTAGATTTATTTATTAGATTTATTATATTAGAATTAATAAATTAATAATGTTTTGGACTTGACAAATATTTAGAGTTTCGCGGATGATATTGGCAATGTATTAATTAAGTATCAATTATCATAATTATTCTGCATTTTGAATCTCATTCTGATAAACTAGATCTTTCATTCGTCCCCGAAGAAAAAAAATCCAGTGGTGTGAGATCGAGATATTTCACTGGTCTCTTTCAATCCAATGAGGATAATGGTCATGGAGAAACGTTTGGACAAGAAGTCATCCTTAACATGTATTTCCTTTCATTTTCGGGAACAAATGAAAGATTTAGTCTATCAGAAAAAGATTCAGGATTCAAAACAATAAAAAAACGAATATTAAACAATATTTACTACGATTCATGTTTTCTTACTTCAATATCCTGTAACTCCAAAACCGTTCGGAATCGGATATGTATATTAGACATTTTTGACTTGTTTTCATATGCTGAAGCCGCTGTAGCAATTTTAGCACTGTATGCAGAGACTCTGTATATCACACACACACACACACACACACACACATACACACACATACACACACACACACACACACACACACACACACACACACACACACACACACACACACACACACACACACACACACACACACTACACTATATATATATATATATA
>NW_012130114.1:176278-182190 GCF_000143395.1 Atta cephalotes | reverse complement strand
CACGAGAACCAAAATTATATAATATATATATATAATAATATATATATATATGACTATGTGTATTAAATGCGTAGTAAATTAACCTCATTGACATAGTGACACCGCTTTTATTACAAATCTCTCCTGTCGAGTCTTGCAGCTGTTTATCGGACAAACTTCTACACAATAAGAGATTGGGATAATTCTCCAGAATGACAGTGTACAGCCTAGAATTGGATAGCAATAACTCCAATACTTCCAAAGGCACCTAGAATCTCACATTTAAATTGATTTATTCATAGGAAACTGACAAATTGAGCAAGTTGCCGCTTTATCGCATCCTTACAACATTTGCAGTCTTTCCCCTTCATCGCAGTCTCACCTTTTCGCTTCGTTTTATAAAAGTTGGTAAATTAACTACACTTGTCGTCTGCCTCTTCGTTCCATCGACCGCTTTAGTACTGGTACTTAGATTTTGTAAAAAATATTCAGGCGCGTGATCACTTCTAAAGAGCTTTTTCAGCTCTTCAACGCCTGGAAACTCGTCCGACGAACTTATGTCCAAGCGACCATACGACTTCTTCGGCAAAGCAGCTTGGTCCTGTTTGTGTTGCTCCAGAATCCACCATTCCGGATCTCTCATAACGGTACCCGCGACGATCATATTGAAGAAAGTACCGGCTAGGAGCAAACAAGCGCCTCGCCAGCCGTACTCCTCGATCAAATATGTTGTCATAGGAGCGTAGAGAAACGTACCGATTCCAGTGCCGCATGCCCCGAGACCTACAGCTAGGGTTCGTTTCTTATCGAACCAAAAGGCGATGCTTACAACCGCGGTGACGTAGCACAAACCAAGACCAAGACCCGCGATCACGCCGAAAGTTAAGTACATTATCTCGATGGTATTGCTAAAGATACTTAGAATGAAGCCCAGCCCTGATATCAAACCGCCAGCGATGGTCATGTTCCTGCATCCATAACGATCGACAAGGGCAGACATGATCGGTCCGGATAGAAGAGGTACGGCCATGAAGAGCGACCCGATCCAAGCGGTTTTAGATTTTGAGGCGCCAAATTCATGAAGAAACTCGATGTAAAGCAAGCCGAAACTGAAGGAGACACCATCGGCTACCATGGAGATAATTAGAGAGGCTAAAACGACTACCCAGCCCCAACCGCCATCAGGCACTTTCGGTTTCTTACGTTTTGTTTCCTTCACCATAAAACTCGACGAATACTCTCGCTCTGAGATGCTTAAGGAATCGATGGAATCCTTGACTCGCTTTTGATTTCTTCTACTTGTATTGGCGTATCTCTCATGATCAAGGGGTGCCTCCTGAATTTTGCCCCAAGCATCGCTCCGTTTTATCGGCTTGATAACTGTCTCAAGCGACTCGATTGCGTCAATTGGTCTCTCCGTTATATTGTTTGTATCCAAATTGATTTCACGTACATTACAGCTTTTCAAGGGTAAGCTGGTCTCATCGAAATCGCTTTGCTGGAGGAAACTTGAATAAATTGTAGGACTTCCGTTGTGCCAACCAACCAACGGAGCTCTATGGTAGCGATTGTTCTGGCTCCTTTTCACGTTTGCATCTTCCTTTTTGATGCTCATAACGCTCGTAGAACAATTTTGATCATTGTTATTATCATGCCTACAGCTGTTCTCACATTCCGTTTCAATTCCTCGCAGGATGGTATCGTTCCTGCTAATCATGGTTCCTCTAAATGTAAGTAATGGCTGAATGAATCCAACGACGTCGCCAGCCTTTCAGCCCTTGGAACTCAGTCGGAAGATAACCACCTTGTCTTCCGGTTACCATAAGGACCCTTGGGACAATCTTGAACGCTTCACGGAAGGTCGATCGCGCCGAATTCAGCATGCACGCACTGTCGAGTTGCTCGTTCTGTGAAAACAATTTTTTCATTTTTATTAACGTTAATAACACTTGATGAAAATCTTAGGATCATTACGCCTTACATCCCAGATAGCTAAATAAGGGCAATATGTTGCCATTTTGCTGTCACTTATTCCGCATTCAATTTCACCAAACTAAAGCCAAGTTGCCAAGTTGTTTCCACAAACTATCTGTTGTTTTGACGTCACGTAAAGTCTTCCTTAGAATTCAGTAAATCTAGCAAGTTGTCCTCATACGTGCATAGTGTGCCATCAGTTTGCTGTCAACGTGACGAGTTTATTATTTCTCAATGTATACTCTTACAATTTCGTAAACTCATGAAATCTATTTGCCCTCCTGATGCTAACTCTAATTCACATTAGATTCCAATGACAGCAAATTGTCAACAAGTTGAAAACAATACATGCAGTGCATCAATTTGTTCCAGATGCTAAATTTCGCTTTCTGGAATGTAGGGAGAAAGTATTTTCTAAATTGGTTACGCGTGTAATAATAGCAGCTAAGCCGTAATATCATCATCGTATCAGAGTAATAATTCATCATGATTCAATTTACCAACACTTTGGCAGATTCACTCTACCGAGTACACTTCATTACAATAATATTCGATAAGTTAATATCTACGGAATAAGCATATGGATTAACATTCAGTATGTTCATACTTTCAGAAATTTTCCGTAAAAATTTTGCCAAGCCGTATCATAATGACAAAATTGCATATATCATATCATTCCACGACAATTTTTATTTGAATCAAATATAAAGTGATGAAAAAACTAGTAGTTATACACCAACGAGCCTAGGTAACGTAATATTTACAGGCGTACATTACGTATATAGAAAAAGACTCGTTGGCTCATGAATAATTATGATACAAATTAATTACAATCGATAAATAAATCGAAGCTTTACAGCTGATTACAATCGATAAACATACCAAAGCTTTATTGGTGCTTAATTATAAATCGGATAGCACATTAGTTCATATACGTTTCCTAAACGTGTCTAATGTTTTATAATGTTTAGAGAATATCTAATATATACACACCAAATTTATGGAGTATCCTCCATAAATTTGAGAACACTCTACGTTTTATAGGTTTATAAATAATTATTGGATGCATCCAGAAGCACGATCATTCACTAAGAGCTCAGTGAGCTCTTTTACCTGTTTGATCTATTATATATTTTTAAATCTAATGGAATATGCCAATCAAATGCAAGAGCTCACTGAGCGCTCAGTGAGCAATCGTGTTTCTGGATGCACCTATTTAATTGAAAAAAAACGAAATAAAAATACATACATACGTCTCTATAACGTACGTATATATGTACTTTTATTTCGTCTTTTTTCAATTAAAGATTTAATAACATGCTATTAAAATATGAAATTTTAATTAAAGTGCGATTCATACGAAATCTGATTCTTCGAGGCATTTTACAATTTTTGGGGGGGAGTCTGAAATCAACTTGCGATTTCAAATAGTTTATCACTTTTTTTATAGAAACCGTTAAACTACAATTAAATGATCTGTATGTGCATACAACGAACACAAGTACGACGTTGTAAAACAAATGATAATATATATATGAACAATAGATCAAAGCGCAAAATTCAATCTTGAGCGCTTCGATGCTGTGAAATGATTGTCCAACATATTTTCATGTACAAAACAATCATCAATCAGAAATACTCGGACGAAGATTGAGAGCAATAATAACAAAAGTCAGTGAGTGTGATCTTCACAATAATATATTTCAATTCTTACATACAATATCGACCGAACATTTCAGCTTCATTCGAGCTATCTTCAGCGATGAAGTAATTACATGTAAGATACTGTATATGTGATGATACTGTATTATTTGAATGGTTTACAGCCAAGTTGGAAACTACGAAATAATAAATTATCGGTAACGTGTGTTTATAAATCATTTTTCGTATCTTTACCCCTATTCCTACCAACATATAAAAGATTTTGATTCAAGTTACGATGTCTCTATATACTTGCCATAGAATTAGATTATCCCAAAGTATGTAAATATACAGACAAAAATAATTCTATATGTTCTATCTGTTTTAATTATATGAGCTGCCACGCAACTTGCTTCTTTTTAGAAAGATGAGAAAGCAAGGTAAGTCAATTACACGGTTCAACACTTTTTTTTGGGACTTGAATAAATGAAATGTTTTCCAATGAATTTTTGTTCGTTGAAAACGAATCCAGCCGCGGAATTAAAATGTCAGATTTCCGAAAATTGAGAATAAATGTACCAAAATTAGCGTTTTTGGCTATATATACCACTTTTTGCGGCGAAAAAAAATTTATAAATTTTTTTTCAATTTCGTTTGCTACTTTAAAATATTATCTTTTATTTATAAAATAAATTTATATTTATTACAATATGATTTTTTTCAAATGCATAGTTAGCATATTATAATCATTAAATTGAATAGATAATATGATTATTACTATTTATAAATGTATAAAATGTAAGTACATGTGAATTATAATAGTAAGAAATAGACAATTTCAGGATAATTAGAATGCTAAAGTGCGTGACTACGTTTTTGTATCCAGTAACAATATTTGGAAATATAATTACATTTCATGAAATGTCCCTGACAGTATATACATCATAATAATTGTACCATAATAAATATAAATTTATTTTATAGGTAAAAGATGACACTTTAAAGCGCAAATGAAATTGAAAAAAAAATTTACTTAGTCACAAAAAAAATGATAAATATGGTCACAAGTGCCTAATCTTAATTTTCTCGGAAATCTGACGTGTTAGGCCAATTCTGCGGTCAGATTTTCAGTGAATAAAAATCTATTAGAAAACATTTCGTTTATTCAGGTCTCAAAACAAGTTTATTTTTGTATAATTATTATTGTATAATTGTATTTGTCTCTTTTTTAAGTTTTCATTTATGTCTTTATATATTTATAAAGTTCAAAAATTCTAAAAAATTGCTTAGTTTATTCATTATGCTCAATTTATACGCATCTGTATATTCTAGAGAAAAAAAAAGACATTTACATGCATCGTAAGTTAAAACGTTCTAAAATTTTCAACAGTAAACGATTTTATTATTAGAAGTCTCTCACGGACAGTAATCTAATAATACTTTGGTATTGCACAACTGTCGACTTGCGACGTAAGCTGAAAACTTTTTGGCAATTGCCAGTATGTATTTATGCCATATGTATTTATAAATCTTTTAATAAAGTGTTAAATTGAATTTTTACCTGAAGTATTCTTAAAATATTACATTGTTAAAATTTTCTCATTTTGTTTTTAAAAAATTATCGATATTCCTGGTGAAAACTTTTCTCAGAATTTTTCATATATGTTAATTATGAAATATCGTAAGATTTTTAAGATTTTTTTGTAAGTATAATTTTGTAAGTATAATTTCTGATGAAATATTACAAAATCTAAAAAATTAAAAAATACTTTTTAAAAATTATGGGAAAATTATGAGAAATTTCAGAATATTTCAGAATTCACTTGTATGAGAAGATTGTGAGAGAAGATGTAAACTTTTCGAATATTTCTGAGTATTTCTGAAAAATCTTCCAATTCTTATAAAAATTATGAAAAAAAATTTTCATCAGAAATAGAGATAAATTAAATCATTAGATCAAGGCAAAAAATGTCATACTTCTTATGCATGTGCTACATAAAATCTTTTTAATGAAAAATATAAGAAATGTAAGAATAAGTGTGACACTTGTATTAGATCAACTTCTCGGTTATCTTAATTCCCGATTATCTTGTTAATCGGGGACATTCGAGGACAGAAGGTTAATCGGGGACAGAGATATTGTTACAAAATTAAGTTTTTTTCCGTGAAAAATAGACATCTCAATGCATGTATAATTGTGAATATTTGATTATGGATCTGCAGAGATACGTACAAACGAAACACAAATTTACTTCTTTATTCAAAATGTTTGAAATAATTATTAAGATTTATAATCTCTCTTTCTCTCTCTCTCTCTC
>NW_012130114.1:173458-174771 GCF_000143395.1 Atta cephalotes | reverse complement strand
GAGAGAGAGAGAGAGAGAGAGAGAGAGAGAGAGAGAGAGAGAGAGAGAGAAGCTAACGAAGTCACATTTTTTTTGGCCGGAGTCGAAAACGATATTTTTGGATTAATTCTACAGAGACTTCTATGATTTTCAGAAATTATGACAAAATTTTATATTTTTTAAAAAACAAGATTTTATTGAAATATCTAATTATAATATAATAATATCCTCAACTTTTATAGAAATCAAATCACAGTTATTATTAGGATCACATCAAAGTTTATACTCAATTTGTCTTAAGCTTAATCAACGAATTAATAATTAAAATCGAACAGTTGTTTTTTGAAAGTTCGTTGACGCGTTGTAATTTGTTACACTTTCGGTTTATTCACCGAAATTTTCTCTTAATTTCGGCTGAAGTCGAAATCAAACTGAAATTCTGATTTTTTACCAAAACTGAAATTTCGATCGGACTCTAACGCAAATGTATATAAGAATAGATGAATTATAAAAAAAAATGAATATTTCTGATATCATCATATACCAAATTGTTTGCTTTACATTTATTTCTTATATGCGGTTAACGATAAGTAAAAGCAAGCAAAAAAGGTTTGAAAATAAATAGTTTGAGTCATACAAGAGTCGCCAGAGGGGTGTGATCACCATGGAGACCGACTGGTCGATTTCTCTGCGTGAAAATGTCTGCCTCTACTAAAATATAGAGACAATTAAATTTCCGATAAACCTGATTTTGCAAAAATATTAGAAAAATTGAGTGTCCAGAAATTTGAAAACAATCTATATGAAATATTAAAAATTAAATTCTCGTACCGTATGATTGTGAATAAGCAGTTTCTCAAAAGAAAGATTTCTAGTCACTCTTACATTGAACAGTTAGATAATATTGTATAATATTGAAAAATTAACATCTGTAATTTGTCGCCCAAAGAAATTGTGTGCAATCTTTTTAATTATTATATATAATATTTTCGGTAAATTCTCGTAAAGTTTAGAGAGAAAATGTTTTTCTCATTTGCTGTAATTCGCAACATTATTTATTTATATATGTACACATCAATTAAATATTATTCTAAGTATTTTGACATGACGGAACATTGTTTATGAATTTAACATCGGTGATTATACTTAAGGATTATGCATACTTTTTCTCTGAAAAAATCCTTTTCTTTAGATTTTTCTGAAACTTACAGAATAAGCTTGTTTTAGAATCCTAATTTAATATCCCTATATATGTTTTAAATCTCAATACCTGGAGTGAGATTAAAAATCGAAATATTCCACTTCAAAAATTGAAGACGTTAAAAAAAAAAAAA
>NW_012130114.1:167427-171834 GCF_000143395.1 Atta cephalotes | reverse complement strand
AATATGAAATTTGTCTGAATATGGCTTCCGGTATTCGTTTTAAGAAATCATTAAGCAAGGTAAGTAACACAGTAAGTAAAGTCGCTATTTTTTCGACCAATAGCGAAGACGGGAGGCATTATATATTGTGTAAAAAAACTTGTATAAACACACTTAACACTTATATATCTTATACTATATAAAAGTGAAATTTTCATAAAAATTTTCATAATAGTGAACACTAATATGCTCATTAGGTTGAGCACAACTGCAGTCGGAGAAACGTCCTTAATCAGGATTATATTGCAAATCAATACATCTTGCGGAATGTAAACACTCAAAACGATAAAATCTTATCATTAGTTTAATTTTATCGACTATCTCTTTTCTTTAAATGCTCAAAATGCACTTTTCAATAAGTTTGTTTACAATGCTACAAATAAAAAAAAGTACAAGGAAAATACAAAGTGAAGAAAAAAAAAGAGAATAGAAGGAAAAAAAAGACAGCACACATAAAAATACATAACAATATACATTTATATGTATCAATTTTTTACGCAAAGAAAATATAATGCTTTCACAACGAAAATGTCCTATAGTTTAAACTTTCGCGATAATAATCAAATATCTTTATAAGAGGAGAAACTTATATAAATTAGTAAATTGTACAATAAATTGTAAATAATAAATAGCGAATATTCCTTTACTCTTGTTTAGAAAAAAATATTATAGCGTATCTAATTTCAAAATTATATAACTACAAGTCATAAGTTAAAGTGAACAAAATATAATTGAAAAACAATTTGATAAAAATCTGCAAATAAAATCATTTTCTGATGTTAATAATTTGGGAGAATCCAATTCGTGTTTGAGGAGTTTTCTTATCTTACTGTTTAGGATAGTTCATAATACAATATATGCAATCATAAATTTTCAATTGTATAATTATTGACTTTATATTCAATCTACATCGCGTTGTATTGAGACATTGGAAAATTTGAAAATATTCAAGGGAACAAAATAAATACTCATAATTATCGATAATTACATTTATTATGTAAAGTTACATCGATGTAAATAAACAAATTTATTTAATCGATAAATGATTTTAATTTATTGAAAATTCAAAACTTCCAGTAAATTATACATCCGTACGGAATATAGTGGCAGAGTGTACATTTTGAAGCGATTGATAAGCGAGACTAACTATTTAACTCTTAGTACACACCTTTAGGTCATTCGTGGTCTGTGCATTTCTTTTCTTCGATTTACAATAATATTATATACAACAATTGTATATAATAATTTATTATAAATATACTTTACACTTCCTACAGATATATATAAAAATTGCTTAATAAGTTTTATATTCATACTTGTAAAAGTATGTATGATAATAATTATCCAGGATACGAAAGACCCATTGGTGTAAGGGTGCCAAAAGCTAAGAATTGAAGTATATAATAATATTCTTTCTAAATATGTACTGCAGTTTAAAATACAAAGGGATATTCTCGTACGAAGAGTATTGACGAAATAAAGAATTCGTAAGCTGTAAGAAATATTAATGAGGACACGTGATTATTGGCGATAGTGTCTATTAAAAATAAAAGAAAATATACAAGGTTTTCAGTCACATCTTGTTGTATCTCGTATCTCAATACATACTGTTAGAAGGCAATCGAATCTGTATGCTTCAAATGCTAAAAAAGGGACTAAAAAGAAAGAAGAATGAGAAAAGCGAAAAGAGAGAATTAGCATGCATAAAATGTTATAAAAATTGCACGTTAAGCTTACCAACAACGAGCTCGTGCAGATTATTATAGCTGAAAACTTTAAGTAGTCTAACACGATTCTTGTTGGAAAAACCGTTTTGTGCTTTTTTATCGCGATGACGATTTCGTGCATTCGCTCGCGGTGCGTTTCACGACGACGCGTGTGACGCGATATAACACGACTGTCTTGGTTGAGGACACCCGGTACACTGCAGTTCAGGAGCCTCGAAATTCATGTCATAAGGAAGGTTCTCGCCGCCGCACCTGACCTGAACGGAGCACGCGTGTCGGCCTCATCTCGTCGTGCTTCGCTTCGCCTCGCCTTTCCTCACTTCACCTCACCTCTCCTCTCCTCTCCTCTCCTCTCCTCTCCTCTCCTCTCCTCTCCTCTCCTCTCCTCTCCTCTCCTCTCCTCTCCTCTCCTCTCCTCTCCTCTCCTCTCCTCTCCTCACCTCTCCTCTCCTCTCCTCTCCTCTCCTCTCCTCTCCTCTCCTCTCCTCTCCTCTCCTCTCCTCTCCTCGCCTCGCCACGCCAAGCTTCGCCTCGCCTCGCCTCGTCTCGTCTCGCCTCGTCTCGCCTCGCCTCGCCTCGTCTCGTCTCGCCTCGTCTCGTCTCGTTTCGTCTCGTCTCGCCTCGCCTCGCCTCACTTCGCCTCTCGCCAGTTCTCGCTTCGTAGGCTTCGCTTCGTTTCGTCTCGCTTCTTTAAGTCAAATTTTGTCGAGCATAGGCTCTGGCTTCATATGTCTCCTTAGATGAGCTTGATCATTCTTCGCCGCTCCTTACGTCTCTCGGCAGTCGTCAATCTCGTCTCGCTATGCCATGTTTTACTCCACCATCATATTACGTTTTGCCTTGACTTGCTTTTCACGACTACCTACTTCCCAATGTCAAAAACGCGATGTCGATGCGTGATAAATTGATAAACTACGCGAGGCCAATAGTTTATAGATATCAGCTGTCATGTATGTATACTATGATTATGTACTATTAACTATAATATACCACAATATCCCAACAATCATATTTTTAATTCTATATTACTATATATAAATAGAGACATATAAATAGTATTATATATATTATATATATTATATAAATATAATAAATAATATTAAGTCTTGTGATATTTAATAATAAATTAATTTTGAGATGATGCTCGCGTGGCATTTATATACATTTCTTTGCCGAATTATCATGTCAGTCATTTTAATCTTATCAGTATTAATTATGATTAAAAATCATGAGTATGCAAAGTAACTATATTTTTATATTTGTTTAAAAAATAGAGGAATATAATCTTTTGAATTGTGTCATTGCGATTGTCGTCATCAGAGTATTTCACGCGGAAATTCTTTTTCACGTTCATGTATATTGTTTAGCGCTCTCATAAACAATAATAGTTTATCGATACTCACAAGAATATATATGAACTTTTTGTATGTACATACAAGTGCCAAAATGTATTCGACAAAACGATCGATAAAGTTATTTCCGATGTGTCAACATGACACGACGCAATGTGACGCCATCCGACGCCATTTGATGCTATCCAATGTGACGATTCAAATCTTTACTAGTCGGTAATTTAGCATACGCTGCCTATATACATATCATTATGTAAATCAATCTCTTTCTTTTTCTGTTAATAAAAAACTTTTACACAAATTTCTTTTTTATCTCACTTTATTAGTTTTCATTTTATAATCAAACTATAATAATATACATATATTGAGAGGTAAAGTGCAACGAGATATTAATTTTCATATTTAAACGTGTGCTGTAACATTATCATGATAAAATAACATAATAAGTAAATTTCAAAGACTAATGAGAGTCAGCGCGAAAGGAATTGCGCACAATTATTGATTCAAAAAAACTGATGTCTTCTTTATCTCGTAATCTTGAACGTTTCAACTCACTTTGGAGTTAACCTCAGTAAATTACAATTCAAATTCTTCGAAATTCAGTCCAAAACAAATGTTAAGCGGTCCGTCCAGGATGAATCATTTTCAGATTCTCAGAACTGTAGCGAATTCTGATATGTAAATGTACATGTTAATACTACAAGTCAATTATTAAAGAAAGAGGGGAAAGCAATTCACCTCGAACAGAACAATCAACATGTTACGAAGTTTTGGAATTTTGATTTCACTATGATAATTTTTATCGATAAAATAATGACGCATGTCTCGAACATTTGTAACAAAGACAATTCCTATACGTCTGTATAATTCCATATGTCTAACGAATATTTTACAGAGGTCAATTCATTATCGTTGAAAAATAAAGACTAAGAAAAAAGCCAAAAAGGTCTAATCTACTAAATTAGAATATTATATAAGTTTTCCGTGGTTCAGCTATTCTTATTTTAAACATATCGAGAAAATAAAAAAGGATGAAATCTGCGATGATTTTTACAACAAATATGGAATTTGTTGTTACGAAATAAAATATAAGTGAATGTTGAATTGTAAAACTATTGCGACATAATTTCTTCAAATCACTTTCGAATATTTTTCAATATCTATACGAAACTAAATCGCATTCCATTCTCGGTAGGAATTGGTATTTGATAAAGAATTTACATAAACAATATAAGACTAATTATAGATTAATCCCTTTAATATTTCAACAAGAACGTTCAACTCAGTAA
>NW_012130114.1:157486-166181 GCF_000143395.1 Atta cephalotes | reverse complement strand
TATATATATATATATATATATATATATATATATATATATATATAAAATAAAAAATATCGCATATTATAGGGACTTGCCTGATCAATATCGTAACGATCAGAATCGTAAAATGTAATTGAAGATTGGTAAAATTTTCAAGATTTTTTAATAGAAGGCCGAAATTCTATACGATTTGATATACCAATTTCACGTATATAATTAAGCGAAATGCTGATTATTATTATCACTTGAAACGCCCATGGCATGTTATGTGTGTGCTTCCCTTTATATTTTTTTGTAAATACTCTTTGTTTCATTGGAAGGAATATTTTAATAAAAGTCCTCATTTAATTCTTTTATTTGCGTTTCGTTCCTCATATTAATAACTATCGCTTAATACTATACCGTTGAAAGCCGTCAGACTCTCGTAAAGCCGGCAACTCGATATCGTAAATATATGAAATACACAATTTTTCTTTTTATATTAAAATATTATTTTATACTCATTTCGTAGGTGCCATACAAGGCTGCGTACGTACTCCCGATATTAATGAACGTATATATATATATATATATATATATATGAAATAAATTATCATACTCTCATATACCTAATTTGGACTTGGCACCGGACATGATTACATGACACCGATCGATTCGTATATCTAATCGGAAATATAATATGTATTATGTTTAGTCAAACTTACGAATTCAAATTCGAATTCAATTCTTCTGATCGGTTTACGATTATACTTTCGAATATCAAATTATACTTGATCTTAAGTGTCAATTCGGTACTCCAACAAAGAATATTCAAAACTTATTACGCAGTCATTGCTACCTAATCTAATGCTTAATTCTGTGAAAGCCGTAAATATCTTTCGTATTTTCTTTCTCCGTATAAAGGCCTCGTAATGTTATGTATATATACGTATATTTCTACGACTATAAGAGATATTCTGGAATATAAAATTTTTTGGAATCGATATAATACCTAAAATATTGTACGACGATTTTTGACTAGTTTTAAAGAACCTTTACCTCGTATGGCGTTGCTATTCATCGCAATGGATACAGCAAAGTGTTCATTTTGCTAAGTAATGTACATTCTATTCAAAAGTCTTTAGGATGAATAAAGACTTTTGATTGCCAATATTTCATCGTGTTCACACTTTTACTGTTATTAAATACCATTATTTTTCATATTATTGTATAATGTATATGTATACGATTGTAAATCGCTACAATAGCCGTGTTCCGATATTATAGGCACTGCCAGTACTGAAAATCTACGTAACGTGAACTACAGATTTTCAGTATTGACAATGCATATCGGAACGCGGCTAATAATGATGACATTGTGCTACCAACGTATTTTTTCTTTTAAAAAAGAACAAAAAGATAGAACAATCAACTATGTGAGATTAATACAAGCAAAGATTACACTTAATAATTACGAAAATGAATGTGAACGCATCTGCATGTAATGTATGTATACATACATACGTGTATGCTGTAATAACGGAGGTAGTAGTCTACTTGTAACTCATAAAATCGATAAGGAGGCAAGTTATGATCACAGAAAAGCTATATACATGTGTCTATTTTATAGACGTGCTTTCCGTACGAAATACGCGCATCGCCCTCTATGAGAAAAAAGAACTTGCCCTGCAATTTATTATACAATTTTAATTTTTTGCATTAACTATTAAGAGAACTTGTTACAATAATAATCTCATCGATGACATTTTTAGCAAATTGAAAAATATGATTACGAAATGTAAACGAAATGAAATTCAATTAAAATTCATTTCAATTTTAATTGAATTATATAATAATATAATTAATTGAAACACACGAGAGTGACTCGCGAAACTCGTACGTGAAGGACACACGAAGACAATTATAAAAGTTTGGGGTATGTGGCGCGATGATTAATTTACAATATATTTTTCGCGTTATCCAGAGGAGAGGGGATAACTTGTCAATTTTTGTCAACTGTACAGTACAGTCTAACTTGAGAATACAATTCGTTCGGCGAAGAAATAACGACTACAAGCATGCATAGAGCTCATACGTTTTTTCTGTACATATATCAGGACACGACATGTGCCGATTTCGAACCGCTATATATGCATCGATTGCCCATCAATATCCTGAGAGATTCGAAATTATTCTTACAATTAATTAGTTGCCGTGCAAAAAATATACATATGTGTATCCGTATATGTATATCCGTTCGAATAAGATACATGCAATCATCGACGACAACGCGTAACTCGTAACTCGAGCTATTTGTAAGCTCTCTACTTTATATTATTGCAAGCGGCATGTTTCTAATTTGTACACAGAATAGGTATTACTATATCGCTCTACGCTATTGAAAGTATTAAAAAAAAGCTACATCTGTATCCCCGAAATAATTTTCTTAGTGCTAATGTCTAAGAGATTAGAAATGACCTCATAACTTTCACAAAGGTTTTCGTAATTAAAGCATTAACTGATAAGTGATAACCATGCAAAATCGGAGAGTCATTCCACCAATGTGACTTTTTATCATTTTTTTTCCTTTTATATAACATTTCTCGAGTTGCTCATTACATTAGTTGTTGCGAAAAGTCGATAAACCCATAGGGTGTTTCGACAAATTATAGGTTTAATTATAATTATAATTAATTATGTAATACACCACAGCCGGCTCTAGCAACTCGTGTATAGCATGCAACTCGTGAAATAACACTATAACGAAATTAAGGGGTGCTCGTAACAATTTTCGCAATCTGTATTGCAATTTCTTTCATATTCCTTATTAACACGTGATTCCAATTGCGATCGACAACTGATCGACAATCATTATTTGTCTCTCTATAGCTCTTTCCTTCTGACTGGTTCCTTTAATAAATACCGGCATATTTACACACTGTTTATCGCATTGAAATCCTTATCAGTAGTTACCCCTTTAGATTCGTTTCGACACTTTCGATACAAATTGATTAAAGGCATCACTAATAACAATGCGCCACTTAACGCAATAAACAATCCCGCCAAGTAGAAGGATAGATTGTACGTGCCTGTGATATCGTACAGCCATCCTGAAAAAGAAATACTTTATTTTAAGAATTCCTTATTCGCTCAGCGTGTTTCAGTGTTTAGAAAAAGAAATTTTTAATTTGCCAATTGATAATTCTGTCAGAATATATTGTGTATATTGATCAATTCAATTTTTTGTTATTGCAATGCTTGTAACTATTTTACTTATTAATTTGTGATGATGATAAAGTTTCGGGCCACTGCCACGTAAGAAAGTTACCAGCTAGCGGAGGGCCCATGAGATTGGCAATTCCTTGAACAAGTAACAGAAGACCATAAGCGTTGGTGAATCTGTCTAATGTGATCAACTCAACAAGGATGATGCTGGTAAGACTGTAATTTGCTGCGATGAATAATCCAAAGGCACCAGAGATTGCACATAAAGTGTAATAGTCGTTGATAACTATTGGTATCAGAGCGGTAACGGTACCGCAGAGCGCCATGCACACTGCATACACAATAGATGCATTTACCCACGCCCTATCACCAGCCCAACCCAGAAGAATCTGTAAAAAAAGGTTCAGTTTTAACACTAGAAAAAACTACCAAATCGAAATGCCATTTATTTAGCTAAACATTTCCACCGTTGCTTACCTCGCCGCCCATATTAGCGATTCCAATCACCGAGATCAAAATAGACGCATCAGTCTCACTAAATCCAACTTCGATCGCATTGTCCGTTAGGTAGACATAAGGCACATCGTACCACGTGTGCAAGAGAAAGTTGCTGACGGCGAACAGTAGAAATCTCGGATCGGCAAAGTACGAAAAGTCCAGCATGTCGACGATCAAGTCCCAAAATTCCCAGAGTCCAGCATACCAAACGAGCTTCGTCTTGGCAATCGTAGTCATTGAATTTCTATAGATGTCCGGGCAGCTTGAAGCTCGTAAACGATATCGATTGATGTTGAGCATAGCTCCTCTGTAAGTCAGACTGTGCCTATGCATTCTGATATCCTTTAAATAGGCAGTGGGCAACTTCCTCGGTTGTTCCAACGTGCTAGATCGCCTTAACGGAGTATCGAAATTGATTTTCTTCAGCCACCATAAATATGCTGGTTCTACCGATTGATGATTATTATGATGATGATGATGATGATGATGATGATGATGATGATGATGATGCTGATGCTGCTCGCTGCGCAAGTCATGGCCCTTGTCCTTATTTTCAGTTAATAAACTAGGTGCAGTTATAAATCGAGCTGAGGGAGTACTCAGTTGATCGTGCAGCGTCCCAGAATCACTGAAACTCCTCGACGATATCAAAAGACTTGGATAGTTTTGCAGGAGCACATTGTAAACAGTCTCAGTCTTATTCGTACTGAGCAGTTCTAGCACCTCTAGAGGTACTTTTTCTCCATTCTTGACGAAAGTAGGTAAATTCACTAAGCTAGAAAATAATTTCTCACCACTCTCCTCGTTGCATATATCCTGCTGCCGAAGATTCTCAATAATTATCGCGTTGGTTGATGCAAAACCTCTTTTAGAATCACCATGAGGTATTTGCGTGGTCGTGTTTGCGGAGCTGGTGGCGGAAAAGGAATCTGCGCTGGAACTCTGTATTTTAGATCTCTTCTTTTCTCGATTCTTTCTCCTCTCTTGAGTTTTCGCTTTTGCTCTAGTGGTAGTCCATTCGAGGTCCCGCATCAGACATCCACATACAGCGAGATTCGAAAACAATCCTGCCAGAATCAACGTGGTTCCTCTCCAGCCGTACTCCGCTAAAAGATTTTGTGTAACAGGCGCAAAGATAAAAGTCCCGATTCCGCTACCGCATACTGATAGACCGGTAGCAAAAGATCTCTTTTTGTCAAAGTAGTACGCCACGATTACCACCGCTGCGACGAAACACAAGGACAAGCCAAAACCTGCTACAATGCCAAATGTGAAGATGAGTACTTCCATAGAGTTCGCATAGGAACTTACAACGAAACCGGCTGTTGCCAAGATGCTACCGGCTACAGATACTTTTCTACATCCATATCGATCGGTTAAGAAACTTGCCACCGGTCCCGACAACAATGGCATCGCCATAAAAAGACTACCTATCCACGCTGTCTTGGACTTGCCCTCGCCGAAATAATTAAGGAATTCGACATATATTACGCCAAAGGAAAAGGTAATGCCATCCGCAATCAAGTTTACCATAAAAGAGGCCGCTACGACGACCCAGCCCCAACCTCCGTCGGGAGGCCTAGCTTCGCAAAACTGTCCCAAACTGGAATTGTCTTCGGAACTGCTTGTGGTAGATGTGGAGATTGACGGACTTGGATGCGGTCTTTCTTCAGATGTGTGACATAACTGTTGCTTTTGAGACTCTTTGTTGAATTGCACGTGATGCTGCTGCTTATCTTCTTTTGGAGACTTGCCGTTCACGAGTTTCTCAGTGCTCTTCTCGGTCAATGAACTCTTGGACGACAGTCCAATTCTGGTAGGGGATCCAAAAATTGTACCCCTTTCATTGAAAACACTCTTCAGTTTCTGCGGATTAGATGCATCCTCTCTGTAAAGGCTGTTGGGCCTCTTTGGTGAACTTTGCATATTTTGCGAATCATCTTTTAGCTCTTGACGAACTTCCCGACGTATCCTTGAGCCCAATTGCTCCATTCGTTTCGGGTCATTTTCCACGAATCTTACTTCTTCTTCTTCCTCTTCCTCCTTCTCTTCTTCCTTTTCTTCTTCTTCTTCTTCTTCTTTTTCTTCTTCTTCTTTCTTTTGCGCATTTTCCAATGACTCCGTTTTGTTTTGAAAGTCATTGACGTATTCTAATCCCCGAACCGAGCTCGAATCCATAATCGCCTCCTCATGATGGTGATCACAATTACAATTTTTTCGATGGTTCGACATATGTAAACCTCTGTTGGTAATTTTATCATCGCTTGTTTCGGCATACGATTGCCTCACGATCATATCATTCGTCGTTCGTTCGTCGAATCGAATCTGCTTGTCTTCATCATTAAATTTGGTCCACTCGGCCATATTGAAGAAACGAAGAATGTAAAAGATATTCACTTTTTTTTCAAGATATCAAAATACTTGCGATCCAATTTTCCTCTCCGTGAAACTGATACCGTATACGATACGCACATATATAGACATACAAGCAATCACACGCGGTAACAAAAACTCGAGCAATTGTATTTGCAAGGAAATTTGAGCCTTCCCCTCAAATCGAAATGATCGATTTAATAAAAATCTAATTTCGTCCTTGACTTAAACAACGGTAAACAAGGCCACTCATAAAGCTGCCTGGTGAACTGACGACGCAACGACAATAGGGACGACCAGATTGATGTAAAGTTGTCTGGCGATTGATAGTCGGCACCCGGTCGACCATGCAATGGTCCACCACCATTGCAATTGCGGCTCCGGATTCTCCAAGTCCAAGTAGCACTTTGATTACTTGGGACCACCTCCTCCTCCGCGAAACGTTCGTCAACCCAGGCACCCATGCGGCGAAACGTACTGCTTCGGTTCTAGTGTTGTATTCTGCACAACAAGAAAAATCAGTCATCTCCTTGTCAGCGATATATATGCATATATGCGTCGCACTTAAATTCTCTAATTGATAGTTAAAATAGATGAGTAGATAGACATAAGTAGATAAAGAGGAAATACAAAAAAGGATGAGAAGGGAATATATACAGAAATGTGCGAGTAAATTTTCATCAATGAATCATTAAATTAAAAGAGATAACAGAAGCAATGCTATACCATTTGTAATAGTCACGTTTTTATGATATTTGTTAGAATACGCTTTTTTTTCTGAAAACACAAACTATCGCTAAGATCCTACTATCTATAGTTCTTTCGTTCAATCTATAGTAAATAGAATGTAAATCGAATCAAATGATATAAATGATATATAATATAATAATAAACGTATAGACGTATATCCCGTTACCATCTAAACGCGCGATAATAACATGATCAAAGTGACGCACGCAGTCGCGAAAAAAATGTCTCACTCGACTATATTTACTCGCTAAAGCAACATTCTCGAGCATTATTAGACGTTCCAAGTTCGATGTTTGGCAAAGATACTCCACAGTGTGACTCGCTTCTGGCATTTCGTAACCGGCCGAAGTAGCTCGAGTTAGAGTCAGCGATTATAAATGAAGCTCATTGTGTATGAGTTGCTATCAATTTAAGGATTTAACGGTGTCCACGATGATCACGCGTGTATCATACGATCTCTTTTTCTTCTTCTTTTATACCTTCTACCTAGACTTCTTCATGCCGATTGTAATTTATTTTCAAGTTTCATTGTTAGTATACCTACATAAAAATTTCAAGTGCGTGCAAATATTAAAGGGTCAGTGTCGATCTGATGTAATGAGACACGACATGTGACGTGACACAACGCAACATACACATGACTTGTCGCAGTGCTGCGCCGCAATCTTCAAAAAGGTTTCATCTTTGGATGCATGAAAAATGTCTATCTCTTTATTGATTCTTCAATTTATTAGTTAATATGATAGGTATCTAGATGCCAATTAAACTTTTTTTTCTTTCTTTTTTAATGAACTGTAGAGAAATCTTAATATTACATTTCGATAGTATTTAACTGGAACTTTATTTATACAATCATTTTTTTACTGTATAAATTTTTAGAAATTTTCATTAGGAAATTATGAAAAATCTAAGGATTATATTATATATTAAGATCATTATGATCGAATACTTCATTTTATTGCAAAATCGCATATTATTTTACAAGAAAAATATATATCAAGTACATACAAAGTGCAAAATTAAGAAACTTGAATTTCAAAATTAAGTTTAATGCCAAATAATATCATCAATTTGACAATATATTTTATTAAATGTCTCCATGATGTGAACGCTTGTGCTCTGATAAACTTTCGTTTACTGACCGATTTAATTAAATTAAAATATAAAACAGTTAAATATGTTATAACTTCTTCTGCGTTTGTCAAAGTAATTGTAGATTTAATGTTGACCTACATCTTGTCGAGTTACTTAACTCACAATCAGAGGAAGACGACCATTTAACTTTTTGCGTGGAACCTTAACACGCGAACGCGAATGCTGCGCACGGCGCATAAATAACCGAAATGTATTCAAGGTAGAAATTTACGCGCGAAAAGTGAGCAAAAGTGCCAAAAGGTAAACTACATTTTGAGATACATACAGATAAGAGACATGATACATTCCGATAATATGGCATATCGTTAAGTATAAAGAAAAAAAACATACAATTATAATTTTACTGAAAATTAATCTATATGTATAGAAATAACTTGTCAAGATAAAGTAGGGTTTGAGAGATAAATTATATACCTAGATACTTGAAAAAAAATTACAAATTGTAAAAGAATTTGTAAAACGCTAACAAAAATAAAATAAGATAACCATTTAGAAAGCAAGGCAACTGTTTTGGTGTTGGATTAGAAGAAATTTGATAAAATTGGTGTTGATTTCGTATTATACTACAATCACGTGATATGACTTATCGAACGGACTGGCGACATATATATCTTATTTTGACGATAATTAGATTGCTTACTATTAGATTATTTCTTTTATTTTTAAAAATTATAAAATTCTCCGAAAGAGAGAGAGAGATATATATATATATATATATATATATATATATATA
>NW_012130114.1:121271-153255 GCF_000143395.1 Atta cephalotes | reverse complement strand
CTTTATTTATTATATATATATATATATATATATATATATATATATATATTATTTAGATATAATTGCTTGTCAAATGCAGTATCCATGCATTTTTTCCGCCATTTAGATTCACTTGACTGAAAATAAACAATCTCTTAAAAATGTATTACACTATTAAATTCAAAATAGTATATTCTTTAGGAAAAAAATATTTTTCCGAAAAAAACGGCGAGTACACATTTAATACACGTCTGTCGCATAAAATAAAGACCAACATATATATAAGATAATTCAAGAGAAGACGCCACTTTGTTTATAATTCTTTTATAGAACATGCGTTGCTCATATTGATTGTGCAAAAGTGTGTGGTAAACAATTGCACAGTTATCAGTAGAGACATATTCATACCAAAGTTGATTGGAAACGGTTATGCGAAATACGAAAAGATAGGTCGTGAACATGCTCTTTGTAATATTTGATATGCTAATAGCTAAGGTTTGTATTTCGATACTTACTGTAATATGCATATAGGGAGAAAATGCCATTTTTGTAGGGCATATATATTTATATGACATATCAATTTTTTCTAATAATATGGAACATCAAAAGTTTAATTCATTGATTTGTATGAATAAAGAAAAGTTGCTAGAATAATATTTTTTTCATTTGTTAATTCAATAACATTAAGAAATTATTCAAGAATAAAGGCTTAAAAGTGTCTTTCCCCCTAATGACCTTATCCAAAAATAAATAAGAAAGTTTAAGCTAAGAAAGTTTAAAGTTGCGATACAAACATTGGTATTTATTTAATCTTCAAATTTATTTTAATCTTCAAGTCCATAAGTAGGAGAATCATTAAATTGAAACGGATACATACAGTTATTTACGCTTATGATATAATCTCGTACAAATATACGGAACGAGAATGAGATATTGCACCAGTAGAATCTGTACATATACACAAATTCTGCGTTCACTTGTACTTGACAATAATATATACATTCGCTCAAAAAATGTCGAATACATGTATAACATACACTAAGAAAAAAATATAGTTAATTTTAATAAATATTTAGTTCAATACTGCCTAACTAAACATTTACTTACAATAAATATTATTTGTTCAATAAAAAAAAATGATTGTTAAATCAAATTAACATTTCTTTCTCAATTAAATATATCTTTAATATTTAATTTAATAAATTAATTTAATAAATATTTAGTTGGCAGTATTCAACTAAATATTTATTAAAATTTACTATATTTTTTTTCAGTGTATGTGTATAAATATAATGCATATGTGCGTATGTGTGTGCATACATAAAGCATCGGAATGCAAATTGTACGAGACTATAATAGAAATCATCATTAAATAGACCTTTTTAACTATCACACATAAGAAATACACGTTAATAGTATTTGTAAGTAAATTTACATTTTTAATTTTATGCAATTCTAAACATTTTTGATTCTCTTTGCAACTTTCTTAATAAGTAGCTTCTAATGCTATCTAAACGATAAAATATTTCCATAATAAAATTTGTATATAGTTAGATATAATAATTGTTAGATATAATAAATGTTGATATAATAATAGTTGATATAATAATAGATAATAAATATATATATATATATATAAAAACTATCTCCATCGCCTCATCCTTATCAACGTGTCGTGAGAGCGAAATGTTAAACTAGCGTTAGGATCTATCAATGAACGAAGTACCATTAAAACTAATAGCTAAGCATATTATAGGATATTTTGAATATCATACAAATTATGACAAATATTAGACATATCTTAGAATTTTCGAACTTAAACAATCGACTGCCATCGTGTTTGCTTGCGTAAAATAGCGCAGTAGAATATAGAGTATATAGAATACTATATCCGCGGGAAACAATTGACACGCTTTGTTTTTAGCGTGCGTCATGTATCGAAAGAGAGACGAGAGATAAATAACATTTAATATGGATCAGCTGGTCACGTTACCATAACCGCAACGGCTGTTATTGATCCGCAGCGCAGAGGAAGGTTCCGTACGCCGGTACGCGCGGCACATTGGTGCACATATATTTTTTCTACCTCAACCTCAACGCTACGATTGGTAAAAAAGCGTCGCCACTCACCGATGCTCGTTCTCTCTGGCTCTTGGAACCGATGCTAAAAAACCGGAGTGAACTGCATGATATACGCGCGAGAAAAATAATTCGCTGTTGTATACCAGTCGACACTGTCGCCGAGGAAGTTGCTCGGGTCGCGTTCGAGATTAATCCGATCCGAAGGAGAGTGATGAGGAATGCGAGAACAAAAGCGATCGCGACGAATTCGGCGCGGTCTTTCGATTCGAGTCGATTAAAGCCGAGAGGGCACGGACGGCACGCACTAGAGAAATTAATACCTCTGCCTCTTGACTTGCGTTGCGGTATCGCTTTTGTTGGCTTTTGCGGCGGCGGCAAGCAGCGGCAAGCGGCACAAGCCCAAGGGTGAATTTTAACCGATTGACTGCGCGCGCATCGCGCGTACCACGGCGCATCAAGCATCGCGCATCAACTATTCTCGCTCGTTCTCTCCCGTTTTCGCCACCCTCTTTTCTCTTTTCTTATTCTATCACTAGTTACTAGCGAATGTTTTACTCTCACGCGTGGTTGCGCATACTCAATTTCGCTTTTCACCATTTTGTTGCGATCATTCAATATAATCTTTTTACGACACGATGCACCTAGGCGCAAAAAGCATAGACTATTTTTAATAATTAATAAAGGTCGCTTTTCAGGATCGTTTACCAATATAGGTCCGTTTTCTCGTTTAACTCGTACAACTAGTACGTTGTTGGAACTTAAAATGAAAAGTATATTTGATGAAAGCGAGAAAAAATAATACGTTTCAGCATGCAAGAAGAGAAAAACAAACCTAATGTCGAAATTTTAATTCACTTACAATCATGGAACCTTGCCAAAATTGGCAACGAGATCAAATATGCAGTCTCATTATAATTCAACTGTGATGTAATGAAACAATCGCGAGATAAACGATTGCTACAAGTAGGGGTACATTTACAAAATTATATGACAAAATCTGAAATGAAATGTTTAAATGTCGTAATTACATCGTTAAATTAAAAAATACGTAAATTTAACACTTTTACGTAAATACGTAAATTTTTCACTTTTATTGATTTTATAATTCTATTAGAACTTTCTATTCTTTGTTTTATGCTGAGAAAGACTTTGTGCGGTCAAAATGTTCATATTAATTTGTTATAATTTTATATATTTGTTATAATTTTATATTTTTTTTATTTTAAAATAAATTAATTTTTACTTTCTTAATCTTTTTAACCTATTAAGATCTATATCCAAGCAAGAACCAAAAAATAACAATCGGAAATAGAACTGGCTATTAAAGAAAATATTTCTGACATAAAAAGTACATTGCAAAAATCAATTTTGCAATTAATTGTTATAAATAAATAAATAAAAGTTATAGAGAAAAATTAATTACGGAATAATTATTAAAGGAGCATGTAAAACTTTCTTAAATCGTTTATTTGTTATATTTATATATCCACACCGATTCGAATTTACACTTTGTTTATATTTATTTCATCATAATAATTGACATTGTTTTGGACCTCTCAAAAATCATAGACTGCTTATAGACTTTGTATTTCTTATGTTCATTTTTATTTTATTGTAATTTATCATATTATATGATTTATTTTATATTATAATCACTTTCATCGATTTTACACTTCTATATCATCCGATTTTCTATTCTTAAAATTCTTATTTTATATTTAGGAAGATTTACAATTAGTCGAAACATTCATATTAATTTATTATTCTTTATTCATTCATTTAGAATAAATTTATTTTTTAATTTTTTTAATTGGAATTGTTTTATTGAGCTTTGTCTTTTCTTACAAGTGTATCAAGTCTGACTAATTATTAATATGTAATATTTAGACATATATACACAGGATGTCCCGAAAGTTTTTGCAAATCGCTTTTGTGTAGATAAAGCGGACTAAACTGAGTCGAAAAACCCTCTACCAATTTTGCAATTTTTGCAATAGTTAACAAAATATTAATTATTAAAAATTGTCAAATATTGGTCTTGAATAATTTTTTACTCGAATACTAACTTTACAAAAAAAACTACAAGAGACAAAAATCATTTATTTTCTTCTCATAGAACTTTAAGAATTTTTTCAGAATTTTTTATCAATTTTTTAATATTGCATTTTCTTATTTTTATCAACATGAGAAAATAAATACTATGCTCTATCTACACAAAAACGATTGGCAAAAACTTTCGAGACATCCTGTATATAATACTTCCAAATTTGTTTTAAATATCAGTTTTTATGCATATATGTTAAATTCTTTCTACTCAAATTTCTATTTACAATTTTTAACATTTCCTGAATAAATTTGCCATTCGCGTAAATGTATCTTTCGAAGCTTCGAAATAAAATTTGAAGACATAACGAAAATTCGAATTCTTTCAAAACTTCGAACCTTCAGTCAAAAGTAACAGCTCTGTTATGAAAATGATTTGCATGGGCGATAGTAGCATCATTTCACTGCCAATCAAATGTCATTAATCAAATTTTAATTAATAAAATATAATCTTAAGGTATCTAAACAGTCCAACTTAATAGCCCCAGAAAGATTACACACACATTGCAATTGTCTTATTAAACTGAAACATTTCACTAAAACAAATTTAGAAAAGAATATACAAGGTAAAGCGAACGATTTCACTGAAAGGAAAAACATGCGGCCTTAAAAGGGTTACGTCTGTATAACCAATCGAAATCGAAAAAAAAAACGAATTTTCGTGAATTTTTTTTGAAGAGCTGGTGTTTATATAGTTTTGTAAAGAGTTTTACTTTTTTGACAAAGTATTGGTATTTTTCTTAAAAATATTAATTTATAACAAAATTATAACAGATATTCGGAAAGCCGTTTTTCAAAAAGTGTTTTGTAATGAGCAGTGCTGTAATAATGAGCAATATGCTGTTTGTAAGATATTTTTTATTATAAATCAGAAATACAAAAAGAATTAAGATGAGTTGATCTAGTTTTATAGCTGTTCTAATCTTTGTTAACTGTTCGGAGTTAAAATATCGATTTTCATTTAAAAAATGAATGACATTTTTTTTAATTCACAATAAAAAATACAAAAAAATCCTTCGATTAAAGACTAGATTTTGATATTTGAAGTAAATAAAGTTAAAGATAGATAATTGATGCACAGAGAATCTTTTTTTGAGATATCTTATCCCTAATAGCACATGATATCCTGCGTATCATCCCACTTTCATACTAATTATACTGTGATCATCTCTAATAAACTGAGATTAACGCAATAATAATCTTTCGCACAGTATCATTCCGTTTATTTATGCAGATATGGAAAGAGTACGTATATCTACGCCATCTGCATACACAATTCCTCTTCCGGTCTTTTCCCGATGTTTCTCGCTTGCCTGTGCATCATTTGCATCGAAGCAAATGCAAAGAGTCATCACAGTCCATCTATCATAGTGAATTTCTCGAATGACGTGATTTCCTGCTAGCATGATCATCGAAGATAATCTTACGTAATATAATCTTATAAAATAACCTTATATAAACGCGAGCGACTAATGCGATTTATTATTTATTGAAGAATTGTCTAACAAGAAAGACCCATCAATTACTAGACGCTGATCCTAGTAAGTGATATATCGTTGGAAAACATTCATTGAAATGCAGATCGCTTGAGGTGCACTCGCATACATAAATTGTTGAGCTTCCTCAACGAATCTCGGTATGACATACATACGAAGTGTACACATTGCGGATCCATGGCAATAGCCAATATATAGGTAAGCAGTTTACCCTCAAAATGCTTAGAATGTTTACTAACCAAAAGTTGTTTTCTAATTGACTAATCAACGTTCTAATGACTGAAAATGATTTAATTCGATTCCGCATATTATTCTGCGGAAAACATCTATACTTTATTTTTTTATGTCATCATTGAATAGTTATAAACAATTAAAAAAAAAATCTGAACTTTGAATAAAAATTCCGAAAAAATTTCGTAGTAATTGTTTTTCAAGTTAGACATTTTTTATCTCAAGATTTATTGATTTAAACAAAAAAGTCTGAGAGACAAAAATGTCCATTTTGATCCAATTAAGCTTACGGAATTTTCGGAATTTTTATTCGAAGTTTAGATTTTTTTAACAAAAAATTGTTTAGAACTATTCAACGATCATATAAAAAAATAAAATATATAAGATGTTTGATAAGTAATGATAAATCTTTCGCATGAGGGCAGAATGGATTAAATTGAGAAGAAAAGTCTTCTTACTTTGCAATAGTTAATAAGACATTAATTATTGAAAATTTTCGAAAATTGGTCTTCAATAATTTTTTACTCAAATATTATTAACTTTACAGAAAACCTATAAGAAATAAGAAGAAAAATTGTTTATTTTCTTCTCATAAAGTTTTGAGAATTTTTTCAGAATTTTTTAATACCGTATTTTCTCATATATTCATGTTGGTAAAAATAAGAAAATGTATATTAAAAAGTTGATAAAAAATTCTGAAAAAAATTTTAGAGCTCTATGAGAAGAAAAAATAATTTTTTTGTCTCTTGCCATTTTTCTGTAAAGTTGATAGTATTTGAGTAAAAAATTATTGAAAATCAATTTTTGACAATTTTTAGTAATAAATATCTTACTATTGCGAAAATTGTAAAATCGATTTTTCTTGTAGAGGACTTCTTCTCAGTTTAGTCATTCTACTATTTCTCCTGAAAGATTTATCATTATTTATCAAACATCCTCTATATAGATGTTTTTCTGCAGAATAATACAAGGAATCGAATAAATCATTTTCAGCTTCTAGAACGTCGGCTAATGAACTAAAAATGGGGATAATCGTTCGCCTAATAAATTGATTGCTAAACATAACTCTTTTCGTGCAGGTTATATCCGGGAATCACTCTGTCATTGAGAATCCGCAACGTTATGTATATATATATTTTGTATATAATACAAAATGAATACGGAGTATTCATTCGATAAACGATTCATTTATCTACTGTGATCAGCTCGGTACTTTTGTAAAAATTGCAATAAAAATCAATTAATTAAAAATTAATAATCTAATCTAATCCATCCTATCCTCTGCGATACATAAGCGCGCGCGCGCGCACCTGGTTGCATATATGTGTTGCGTATAAGTGATCTCAAATAAAAATATACTACTAGTGTCACTAGTGCAATAAATAAATTCAACAAGTAGTGTCATAGTAGTATCTATATAATAGCATAATAGTAGTGAAGAAAATTTCATTAAACTTTCACTGAAATTAATTTTATTGTGAAAAGGTATTATTGATTAGCATCATATTTCAGAGAATACACGACAAAATTATAGATAAAAAAAGTTTTCTTTATGAATGCGAGAAATAATCTTGTGATGCTTCCATGCAGTCATCCATCCGAATCTGTACCTCCACTTTGTATATGCTTGCGACTTCTGCGATCGTACGGGAACTGCTTCTTCAAAGAACTATGAATATCTAAATATGCTGCTAATGGATGTATAATAACATATCTGGTTAAAGATGTGAAAGGGACATATATAGAAAAAATAATTAATATTAAATATAATTGTAATATACAAAATGAAGATATCTATGATAATAACTTGTTTTTAAATAATATTGTAAAATATTATTTGTGTGTGTGCGTGTGTGTGTGTAGTTGAAATTATACTAATTACTCTAATGATATATATGTATTTTACTCTAATTTTTTATATCAAATTTTTTATACCAAATACAATTACTAAAAATAGTTCTATACTACATCATATGTCATTGTACTACAATAGTACTTTTAGCTGAGCAGTGACACTATTGCGTATCAGTAGTAATACTATTGATGTCTGTAGTGACATTACTGAATATTAGTAGTGACACTAGTAGTATATTTATTGACTGCATTCAGTAGAGAAAACTACTGAGCAAAAAAGGGATTAATCTAATCTAATATGTTTATTTCTTGTAATATAATATAGAATAACTTATCTATTATAGATAATCTTTAAAATTACTTATTTATATTATATTACTGTTTATTATTTCTCTAATGCCGTATGTATTTGGGTTTTAAAGTTATGTAGCGCTCAATAAACGGTGGAGCGTAATTTTAAGCGCTACATAACCTTATGGTCCAAATACGACATTAGAGAGATAATAAATAGTAATAAATAAGTAAGGAATATGAGGTAATTATTATGAAAAAGTTAAACCTCGCCGATGACCTTGACATATATTGTCAAAGTCATGACTCTGAGTAACCTCCAACAGGTTAGCCGGCAGTTGCCATTCGTTACAAAGTTAATACAAAAGTTATAATAAAAAAGTTAAAAAAAAACATTTATTTTTGCTATAACGGAAGTTGTAAACTCATATAGAAATATAGAATCTCACAGACTTTGTATTGTTCCCCTCCTGCTTGGGGGCGCACTACTTCCATCAATTATAGAATCCCTCTAATAAGAATCAAATCATGAGGGGCACCGATCTCATGATTGGTCAGAGTTCGAGTCCTTTTAAACATTGCCGAACCTGTGAATTGGTGTGAGCAACTGTTTCATGTTGTAGAAGGCACGAACGCGAAATCAGACTGTCAACCATAGTAGAATTGTGCTGTTTCCGGCCGGCACCCGGCAATGGCGTTTTTCCGCTCTTATGTCTTAACTCTTATTAGAAGAACTCTAACTCCAGTTACAACTTATAGAAAATGGAGGAAATGGTACATAGCCACCGATGAAATACTATTAAAGATCAACAGGACAAATTTTCGTGATTATCAAAATGAGATAATTGAAGAATAATGACGTTAATAATAAAACACTGACAATTAATAAAAATTTATGAATCTTAACATAAATATTTCGATAATACATATTAAATTGATGATTTTTTTATTATATAAATGCTGTATGAATAAATATAATGCATACTATTAATGCTATATAATATCTTAATTGCCCAAAAATTACAATTTTTTTTCTACAGAAACTAATTTTTTATCATCTCTTGATATCATAATCAAAATCTCGGATGATAATATTAAAATCGCAGTTTTAAATAAAAATCGAGTATTATTTAATTTTAAATTTTAAACATATGTATGTACATGTCTACGAAACTAACAAATCATGAAATTAGTACCGTATTACTAATTTTTTTCTTACTCTTAATATTTTATATAATAATATATATCTTGTTGATGATACGACAAATTACCTTGCATCGGTATCGCGTTACGTCATAACGTCAGTCGAGCGTGAATATCATATGTTGATCGCAACGCAGTTAATTGGTGCGCATTGCGCGCGCGCCGCACATGTTTAATATTATTTGGAAGCTTTCCGATTAGAAAGCTTCAAAATTCTCTCATCAAAACACATATCAAGTAATCAAGTGTAAATCGATCCATTTCGACATGAAACCAACGCTTGTGGCTGATGAAATGTTTCCCGAAGGAGCTGGACCTTACGTTGAATTAGAGGAGGTAATGTTATGTATGTACAGTTCTGATGAGGTTAGGAATATATATGTATTGACATAGTACGATTCACTTCACGCTGCAAATGTTTTGAAGCATTCTTTGATTAGTCAATTCGTAAAATTCTTTCTTCTTGGTTAACGAAGTATTGGCAGCGTTAAGTGGATCACGTAGACATACGTTACTGTGAAAATTCATATTTGTGATTTCTTTGGATTACTTTACGTTATGTTCTCACATATTAATTTCAGGTTGGAGGTAGTAGGCTATTAGTGGATCTTACGGCTAGCGAGAAAGCTGTTCATTCAGAATTTTTTAATGGTATATTAAATATTAATTATTTATTATAAATTTAGCCCCTCCAAATCCAGAGAAAATCAACAATTTTTTTCCTAAAAACCTAAATATTTCTCAAAATGTAGTGTATTTAGAAGATTTCGATGGTATATTAAATAGTATTTAATTTTAATATTTTTACATATTTTATAAAAGATTACGAACATATTTTTTTGTGTAAACAATAATCCAAGTTAACAGAATATACAGTTAATTTATTGAAATTGCTTCTTTTTAGATTTTGATGATCTTTACGATGATGATGATTTGGAGTAAAGCAGCATTTCTAGGAAGTTTAACTACACAATGCTTTTGTATAGATTGCAGTTAACTTAGCATCGAAGCAGAAAATTCCTTGTTTTCATAGATTCGTGCAAAATATGGATACCGCAGAATCAATGGACATCATATGTCGTTAGTTGCGTTCAACAGAAAATAGCGTTTTATATTTTACGATTATCAGCAAAATAATCTATGGTTTTTCTTTTATCATACTTGTTGATGCTACATGTAACTCATCATTTCTTTTTCAGCGTAATGTTATAGTCGATATACATTGTATCATTATTTTTGATACTTTGAATAAATATAAAATGACACAATAATTTAGTTGTGTGTGTGTGTGTGTGTGTGTGTGTGTGTGTGTGTAAGATAACGTTAACCTAATAATGCCATGTTTTCAATATATTAAAAACAATCAAGTATTAAAAAAAATTATGTAACAGTTTCAAAGTTCTTTCTGTTGAACGCAGCTATTAAATGTATCCTATGTTTATACTTGTTTGTATATATAATAGATATGAAAAAATGTTTCGTTTTTTAAGTTTGCTGTAAAAAATTACTGCAAACCCTTACATACAGTATTGTTATTCAATACATATCCTTTCCTCTCAAAAGACTAACCACAAACTACAAACTTCATATTGTAACATTATTACAATTTATTTGTATTTTTAATTCGAGTCAAATGTGCGCCTGCATCTATCATACGTCATTTTACTGTTTACCACAGACAATTGTTATTATAAACGTGCCATAAGAAAATGAGTACTGGTCAATATATCTCGCGCGCGCGCGCACACATAATAATATGATACTATAAGATTATCATTTATAATACATAGACGCGCTAGAGTCATAAGACTTGTATGATGATGCACAACTAAAATATAGCACCCCATTCAGTCATTCATTTGTTTATTCTGATCATTTCGTATGCGCGTGCATCGTACTATTTTATTACTTGATACGAAAAAAGAGCCACTTAGATTTGCCAATTCAATCAGTCCAATTAATTGCTACGTTTTCTCCTTGGCCCCAATCAACATATTTCCATTTTGACCATTCTCATTAACTTCAATAGATTTACATTCCACTCATGATAATTATAAACTCTTATCCTTGTTCGATATATGTTAAAAACTGGCGACCGGGGTGAAGACGATATTGGCAACAACGACGATATTATTAATGTTGGCATATCGCTGATGATAGTGGCGAGTATCCTAAAATTCAGAAGTAAAATTCTGTTAACATTACGGACTGATATTCTGAAGTTTATTACTAAAATATATTAATATGTTACTAATATGTATTGAAATAATAATTATTACAGCTAAATATTGTATATTATATGATACAAGGCACAACATTTTTATATATACATATACACATGTAAAAAATATATTATAAATGAATGGGAGGAGAGAAAACAGAGGGAAGATAAACATACAAACCCTGAGTCTAGCCTTTGAAGAATTATTCGGGGTGCTAGTTAACTTCAAGATCGCTGTCAGCCTGATCATCCTGGTCGCTTTCTTCTTCCTCGTCTTCTTCCTCTGAATAGTACTGAGATGGTGGCGACAAAGGATCTTCCGATAATGAAGTATGTGACGACGACGGTGGTCGAGAACCTTCCAATTTAATGTCTAAATCCTCCATCGATGTACTTGGGCCGGGAATAGTTACTGGAATAAACTTCTCTAAATCCCCTGATGCTAACTCTGTAATGATCGATCTTGTTAAATGAGCGAATTGAAATTTAAATATATATATATATATATATATATTAGGTGTAGTAAAAAGAAATCCATTATTTTTTCATTCAATTTCATACAAAAATAATGGATTTCTTTTTACTACGCCTAATATAATAAAGAAATGTAAAAGAGAACATACGTTCTACATATTTCTCGAGTGATTTTGGAACCATAAATTTTGCCTTTTGCAAATTTTCTTCAGTGCATTCCCCTTTTTCTAATCCTAGAAGAATATTTTACGCGTCATAGTTTATAGATTCACAGAGTTTAGCACATTTTAGCAAAATATAAAAAAAATAACTAATTATAGCATAGAAAGTGAAATCATTATTTTTTACCGAAAGCTAGACCCATCTGTTTTAGAACTTCGATATCGTCATGAATTTCAAACTTATCATTAAAATTAAACAGGTACTCGGTTCTGTAACAAAAAAAAATCTGCTTAATACCTTTCCTTACGTAATATTTACTTATCTTATAATCTTTTTTTATTTGTTTCTATTTAACATACTTGTCATTTGAAATGCTGCAATCTATGACAGTCTTTTTACTGGTATTCACAATAAGGAATGGCAGCTGTATGGCAGAATTAGGTTTCGGTGGCCCACGGAGATTTTCGTTTAAACGATTACGTTCAACCAAGTTCTTAAAAGAAATATGAGAGAGAATTAATTGATGCAATTGCTGCGTTTTAGCTTTGATTCTCTCAATTTTCTTCTTCTTATCTTTTTCTAATGCTACACATTCCTGTAATGAATTAGTGGGCAGGCCGAGCCACCTGATTTCCTTTTTCTCTTTGGAAATGATGTTCATTGCCATTAACACATTTAGAGCGTCATATACGCGTCTTCTAATATTTTTCTGATCATATTGCTGAAAAAGAATGAAAAACATTCAATTAAATAAATTTAATTAACAGTTAAATGAGTATATTTCAAAACAAGCTTATAATTAACGGATCAAATCGTTTGTAAAGCATATGTCATCTTGAAACATTACGATCTCTTCTAGTTATTGATTATTGCAACAAATATTACTGAAGCCTCGGTAATCGAATTGATGATTCATCTCAGAAAATTTCAGGTTCGAACCCTGGCCGAGGTAATATTATCGCTATAAATTATTTAGTTTTTAGATTTTTATTAACATGTGACAATTAATATTCTTCTCTCTCTAAAAAATGCATATTAACATCAAAAATTATTAAATTGCTTAATAAATTGTTTAATAAATGATATTACTATTCTGATTCTTCTCATGGACAGATCGAAAGATTTCAGCGCATGGTATATAGAATCATATATGTATATAAATTCATACAAGAAATATGTATTCAAAGTCTGATCAGTTTCAACCGAATATAAGATTCTCTCTCACTTAATTAGATTTATTCTCATCGGTCTAAATTCGTATCATATTGTAACATACGGATATTATGAGATAAATACCTGATCTGTCAAAGAATTTATATGAGCAGGATTAGTGAATTCGCCAACCAAT
Source organism: Atta cephalotes (assembly GCF_000143395.1). Taxonomy (NCBI): domain Eukaryota; kingdom Metazoa; phylum Arthropoda; class Insecta; order Hymenoptera; family Formicidae; genus Atta; species Atta cephalotes. The sequence continues at coordinate 139,811 of NW_012130114.1, read as the reverse complement.
TCATCCGCTACTTCGTTATAGGAAGTAGTACCTTTCTTTTTCACTTTTTCACAGACTTTCATTGAGAAATGTCTTAATCCTTTCCCAACTTTTTCTGCTTTTCTTCGCTTACTGAAATATAAAGAAATAAAAGGTATAAATCAGTAATGGAATAGACCAGTAATTAGATGTAGAGTATACATGTAGCAAAATTGTAAAAAGTTAAATCTGTCATTGCTCTTCTCCCTTTCCTCTATCTGTCTGTCTGTGCGCGCGCGCGCGCGCGCGCGCGCGCGTGTGTGTGTGTGTGTGTGTGTGTGTATGTACACGTGCGCCCACATGTGATAGACTCATTGCATTACTCAGGCACAAAGTCGCCACTTTCTACATCCTGCCTTTTCCTAGATCCAGTATGATCTAATATTGGACTGATAAAAGTTTTTCCAGTGGCATCCTTAACAAGTTGCGAAGTATTAGATTGTTGCTGCTGTTGCTGTTGTTGTTGTTGCTGTTGTGATGCAATAGCTTGTTTTATATCGCTCTAAAATAAAATATTGTATTTTAAAATGTTTACTGCAAAATTTTTAATTTCCACATTGAATTGTTACTTGTTTACACGAAATTACAAAATTATATTTACCATTTGCGCAGAAGTTAACTGTATGGTCTTGGTCACCATAGATTCCCCACCCTTTGATGTTGCCATTTTAGTATTTTGCAAAGGTATTGTTACAAGTCCTATAATTACATAATTAAATTAAAGGCACTTCCAAATGGTAAAAACATTAATAAACTTATAATTATATAAAAAAGATCTATTTAGAAAAAAAAAATCATACTTACTCTGACCAGGTGTAGATGGATTCTGCAAGCTAATAGTCCTAAGAACTTGTGTATTCGATGATAAAACCTAATTATAACAATGCATACGTAATATTTATATTAAAACTTTAATTTTCCAGTGCATTGAAAAGAAACATTAGAAATATTCTACATAATGAGTAATTTAAAAATATAATTTGTTTATTTATAGAGCATTACTTTCTCACAAAAATATTAGCATCATATAACCTTTATATATTAAATTAATAACTGCAATTGTGATAAATAAGATATATGAAATTAAAGCAAGTACCTGCGATTCCTGATTAGGAGCTTTAAACACTTTAAGGCCACCTGCATTTGTTGTGCTAACAATACCACTTAATGCTTTGTTAGGTGTACTTTGCACTACTTTTATCACTTGTGGATGTCCTGCAATGAATTTGATTCATCCATATTTAAAAATCTTCATTAGACAAATATCAGACAAAAAATGTTTCTTTTCAACAAGAAATCTAATTTAATATAACTGATACTTTATCTATTAATTTTAATCTAATATATATACAGTATATATGTATATAAACAATTGTATATATGTATATGAACAATCATATTATAATTTAAAAAAATACTTAAAAGAGGAATAAATTATATTTTGTACTTTCACATTTGTATTTTCAGTTGCAGAAATTTTTAACACTCCGTGTGTGTGTATGTGTGTGTGTAAAATGTTAAAAAAAGAATTAAATAGAACAAAATATCATCAAAACTGTATCATTTAATCATAACCGACAAATAATATTATAATATATTTATCATACAGATTTCTTGTTTTTGTCTGAAATAGGTATAGCTCTGATATCTCTATATTTTACAGATTATGTAGATTATGTGAAATAACAAAATCTTTAATACATATCTCAATGGTATTTAAGTTGTAAATAATGAAATTTAGAAATTGTATAATGTGTAATAAATATTACAGACAGTTCACCTAAGAACAAATGAATATGTACTTTATAATATAAATATATATACTTTTTCAAATCTGACATTCAAACTATTTAATACTTAAAAGTTATTAACTGTGTATTTAGAATATTCCATTTCTGTACAAATATATCTACATAAGTATATGTGAAAAAAGATATCAAATCTTTGCATCTATTCTAAATATGAGAACAAGAATTAATCTTTTTAACATTGTAAGAAATACAATGAAAGTATTGTGTTGATATTTATGCAATCATTTGTATGTGTGTGTGGAGATTTGAAAAAATCATAAATTTTTAAAAAAGTAACAAATTGCTTCATAAACGAACTTATCAGCTGTATTTCATCAAATGGAACATGATAAAGGATAGAGACAATAGGCAAAAAGAAATATGATACAATACAGAATAAACCTTCTGTCTAGCAATTTATCTATAAACTGAATAGAATTTACTCTTGCTACTGACAATTACCAATAATATGAACGCACGTCTCCCATTTTTAATTGAGAAATAAATGGACAACAATGGTAATAACATCGTAATGTAAAAAAAGAAGAAAAAGCGAGTTAAAGGGGAAAATTCGATTGGAAGTAAAAAAGGTGCGATCGCGCGGACAAACCTGATTAAAGCTCGGAAAGAAGGCCAAGTGCACAAACTCGCACAAACCGGGCGCGATTTCGGTGATGCAGAGAGGCGGAGAGGCGCAGAAAGGCGCAGAAAGACGCAGAAAAGTGAAGAAAGGCCAAGATGGGCCAAGAAAGGCGGAGGGCGGACGAACGTTGTGGGCCGCGGGCGAATTTTATCTCGACGTTCGCAAGAGAAGACGCGGAGACAAAAGGAGACGCGCGAAGGCAAAGAAAATACAAGGAGGATCACGCGTGTTGCCGACCGTACGTGCGTTGGCGCGCACCGTAAATCCACTTACCATTAACGTCGTGTATTAGGAAATTCATCGTTTTGTTTTGCTGTGTCATCTCTGACGTTATTGGGCCGTCGATCGGCTGAGGACGATAGCGCGAATGGGCCGTGCGAAAAAGGGAGATAAAAAGATCATAAGGGCCACACTCTGCTCGAATCGTCGGCTCGTCGTATCACCAAAATGGCGACTTCGCATATAAAAGCACTCGCGAGGATGATTTGCGAGGTATCGCGCGTCGCGAGACCGTCACGGTCCGTCAGCCGTGGCAATTCGGCGTCTCCTTTATCGCGATCGGTTGCGCATTATTGGAATGAGCCCGGAATATTCGCGCTCTACCCGCAGCCACTCTAGCCCTGCAGCTTCCGCGTGCACACGGACTGGAAATGAGCTTGGCGGCACGACAAAGCTAAACAGCTGATTGGCCGGCCACCGGTCACATGGTCGCTCTCGTTCCACGTTACGCGGCGCCTCTCTCATGACGCGCGCGCCAATTTCTTCTCTTCCGATTATAATCCGAGGTAACTATTTCTTATTGGTTCTTTAAATCTCCCATATTTACGTATATGTCAAATAATCAAATTTTATTATATATTATAACATTTCAAAATATAGCATAGCATGCGTATTAATATCACAATAATACAAGCAATGACAGTGCTATTGTCTTCTTCCGATGCAATTGCAGGTATCAATAAATATTTAGCTTAACTTTACATTTTGTATACATTACGACAATTTATATGCACAATTTATATATACATATACGCACGATCTGTCATTCCAATTCGAGCGAGCATAAAATCCTTGTGTCGGAAGATCTTGAAATTGAAATTGAATTGGAATTCTATCAATTAAAACAAAGTTTACTATAAATTTGAGACTGGTTTTCTTTCTTTCAATTGATTAAATTCCACAATCTAGTATTTCAAACATCTGCTACATGGCATGCCTAATCGGGTTTAATAACATCTGTAGTTATGAAATTGGCCAATTATAGCTGTTCTTCGGAAGAATGTAATTCTATTACGATTGATCAGTTCCACTATGAATGTTATTCAATTAAAGATGTGTCCCATGAGAGTGTCCATTTCGAAATTTCGGAAAAACGGAATCTGTAAGCATTGGCTAATCACAATCGAGTATTCCTCTCTCATTCGATGATAAGAAGAAAATATTCGAAGGTGATTGGTCAATTTTTACGGATTACGGCATACGACATACGGTTACGGCCAATATAAACGCTCCCGAAGTGTATTCTCAGATTCTCTACGATCCATTTGGCGCTTTGAAGCTTTTGATTGACCAATTAAAAGAAAGAATTTTAATTGACCAATCAAAAAATGCTTCGAAGCATTTGTAGCGCCAAGTGGATTATAGCCCTAGTCTGATCACGGCTTAAGGCTACCTTCACATGCGACTTGCATAAAAGTGTCTTCCCCTGACACGTATCGCTGTACACGCCTATTCGCGTATCGAAGGATCCGATCAATCATGGCCTAGTTTCCATCGAGGGTTTAAACCAGATCAGAATGTAAGAACCAACCAATTACAGTCGAGCATTCCCCTGTCGTTCGACTATAATAGGAATACTGTAATTGGTTCTTACATTCTGATTCGATTTAAACTCTCAGTGGAAACTAGAGCACTGATACCATCACATGTATCATCACATGTAACGTAACCTGTGCGGGGTGCTGTTTTATTTGTAAGACAAATGTGTACAAAACAGAAAAGTTTTTGGATCTCTCTATCCCATAACCAATCAATAGGCTTGAAAAATTTGTCATACGACAAAAACGCACAAATGAAATATAATCCTAAAGCCCCAGACACAATACAAAGAAATACCGACACGATTTCAATTGATCAGAAGAATTGCGTATTCCAGAGTATCTAATTTTTGATAGATTGAAATCGTGTTATTTCTATCACTATCGCTATTCTTTCGCATTGTCTGGAGTTTAAACGTAACCTGCGTGTTCTAGTAATATTATTAGAATAAATTGTATTTTATTTACTAGAATGCCATTCTGAAAGCTGGCATTTATATTGGGCGTATTTCGCGGAAGATTATAGAAATGCGGAACTAATGCAACCAATTGCTGATTAGAATTTCTGTTGTACACTAACAGAAATGTTAAACGAATTTATTAGTTTTCCTGTAGTAATCTACGCATCTCAAAAAGTAGAACGCGATTCTGTAAGGTTAAAGTCCCATGAGATGTTATCGCATATTTATCGCGTATCGCGTAATGCCTTCGGCACACCAGCGCGATGTTCGTCGCGCGTGATATCCAATGACAGCTTTACCGATAATCTCATTCTAAAGATATACAGTCATGGATATCGTGTGTCGCGCGTGACTAACATCGCAGTATGCCGAGTCATAATCGCGTAACCAATCAGAAGCGATCCGCTGTTATAGTTTCGTGTTTTACTGATTACTGATTAGTTACGCGATATGTGAGACGAGATACACCTGGAATTCTAGCCTGCGATGTGATTCCGTAACTGTCTTAACACATCTATCGACAGTTGTCGGTGTCGTTACGCAGATATTTTATATGGTGAAAAAGCTGCGCAATGACAACTGTTGATAGATATATATAAAACAATAAAGGCTTAAACGCAATAGGTACAGGCAACAGTGAATAACGAGTCATTTAATCAATTCTAGTGTGTAAGTTCGATATTATATCTCAGAGCTCTGATTGAACAGCTTGTTATTATCTGTTCCTTGTGCCTATTATGTTTATAGCCGGTATTCATAGTCAATTCTTATATTCAAGATCGTCTTAAGTACATACTTCAGATATCACGAATTAATCAGAGGGCCGCATTCGCTTTAAATATTATATTAGGTATGGGAAAAAGTTCGTGGCGTTTTTCCCATTAGATATAACGGGGGTTTTCCCACGCCTAATATTACTTAAAATAGTCTTGAAATGAGAATTAACTATGAATACCGGTCTATAATCCTTTATGTCAATTAATCATGGGTGTTTTTTTCCGAACCGAGTTAGGCCCTGCGAGAATAGAAAAAAATAAAGAATTAGGAATAAAGAATAAATGATTTTAAATGATTTTCTATCAAAAATCAGATTCATCGGAATACATGATTTCTGATAGATTGAAATCGTTTATTCTTTATTCCTAATTCTTTATTCCTTCTATTGTGTGCAGGGCCTTGGTTTATATTCTTTTTCCTAGATGTTGATAGCCCCGTAAGTCACACTTTTCGGTTTAGTTACTCCGGATCTACAATAAGTATTTTAAGTCTTAAGCCGTAAGAAATTGATCAACTGTCGAATGCGAGGAGAATAATTGATTATGTCCATTCATTAGGGCTTAAAGCTTAAAAATCTATTGTAGATCCGGAGTAACTAAATCGAAAAGTGTTTCGAACCCGACAGCCGTCCGTAAAGGTGCTTTTTAAAAGTACTGACGCTCAACGCGCATTTTTAACGTCAAAATAGATCCCATGAAAATTGACGCTTATATTCATCAATATCTATAGGTACATTTTCACGTGCTGCTAAAATAAGCAAATTGAGCGACAAATTTGTCATTCATTATCCTGAAATTTTATAGTTTGAACAATTTTTACAACTACAAGTGTCAAATGCTTAAATGATATTGACAATGCTGACATATTATATCGATCGTGTTGACACTATTGACTGCGATATACAACCTAATCTAATTTATTCTTTTTTTTATTGCTGATCTAGATAGAAGATTCGATGCAATCAGAATAATCTAATAACTGTTTCAATTCAGCGTTTTAATATTGCAAATGATACAAAAAAAATGATACAAAAAAAATACGAACAACATATCGAATTTATCGCTCAAATATCAAATTTAACGCTTTTTGCCCTTTTTCATATATAAAATTATCGCTTTAATAGTTTTAAAACAAAAGTCGTTACGTGATCTTTTTTGTTGCTGAAACGGCCAGTTTGAGCATTTGAGCACGAAAATGCACCTTATCACATGATTTATTTTGACGCCAAAAATGAGCGTCGGTATGAAAAGCACCTTATTTGTAATTTAAAAATCAGTAGCTTGCAGCACACAAGCTTGCTTTTATTTTTTATTTTTTGTAATTATGATAATTATGAAAAATGAATTGAAATAAGACGATGATACTCGAGATATGTGTATGATCTTCGTAGAAAGAGGGATCCATAATGGTTCCCGCACACACAGAACGCTGCAACGTTTGCCACGCGGCGAAAGTTATAGCACTAGCCAATAATTCTATGTTCTTAAATCAGCCTCATCATGCAAAACTTTTAGAAATGATGTAATATTACTTCCGCCACGCGGCAAAAGTTTGATTGAGTTCAACTTTTGTCGCGCAGTGGAAATTATATATCTATTACTTCTGACCAAATAAGACATTGATTGGCTATCGCGCCAACTTCCGCCGTGTTCTATGTGCAGAAGCTCTTAGAGATCGTGTATATGTTTCCAGTCCGTGCATCTTCTAAATCAATTAAAACTTATATGATGATATTATCTTTGTATGAGTAAATTCTTTTTCCTATTTTTTGATGACAATTTAAGCATTCAATTGCTTGTTTGTTAGTAAACAACAAAGTCCTTTTTTTATTAGCACACATTCGGAAAACGTTTGTAGAGATCACATATAAGTACAAAATATACACGCAACCCGATACATTTGTTAAACATTTTTCTAATGAAAAAAACATAGATTTAACTTATTAGGGTTAGGATCAAACATTACTCACGTTTATTTTGGTCAATAAGCACTTATTTGCGCTCACGCTTTTGCTGCCCTACTTCGATAAAATAAGCATTTGTGAGTATGACATCATGGATAACGTCATAAACGCATCTCTGAGCGTTTATATTAGGTGTACAACTTTGCTTCCGTCGTTTTCCTATAGATGACTTTAGCGGTAAGTGATGGTCGAAATAAATAGATCATAGACGTCATACAATAAACTTGGGCATCTGTCAACATAACCCCATAGAAACATTAGTCGATTTGTGTCTGCATCATAAAGTTATTCTCGATTGAAAATGTCAGTTTACGAGCCAAATTCTCGTCATTTACGGGAGGTTTTAATTTTTTGCTTCAACATGAAGAAATCTGCGGCTGAAGCTCATCGAATGCTCTCAAATACTTATGGTGAGGCCGCTATTAGTGAAAGAACGTGTCGTGAGTGATTTCAACGCTTCAAGAACGGTGATTTTGACGTCGAAGACCGGCATAGCGATGGAAGAGAGAAGGTTTTCGAAGATGCAGAATTGGAGGCATTACTTGAGCAAGACTCGTGTCAAAATCAAGAAGAATTGGCACGATCATTGGGAGTGACTCAACAAGTCATTTCAAAAGCCATAGCCTCAAAGCCATGGGATGATTCAGAAGGATGGAAATTAGGTGCCGTACGAATTGAAGCCGAGAGATGTTGAACGGCGTTTGTTTGCTTGTGAACAGCTGCTTGAAAGGCAAAGACGGAAGGGATTTCTGCATCGCATTGTGACTGGAGACGAAAAATGGGTTCATTACGATAATCCCAAGCGCAGAAAATCATGGGAAGTTCCCGGCCATGCTTCCACGGTCAAACCGAATATTCACGGCTCCAAGGTCATGCTCTGTATTTGGTGGGACCAGCTCGGCGTAGTGTATTATGAACTGTTAAAACCGACTGAAACAATCACAGGCGATCGGTATCGAACAAGCAATTGATGCGTTTGAGCTGAGCATTGAAAGACAAACGGCCGCAATACAACGAGAGACATGATAAAGTGATTTTGCAGCATGACAATGCTCGACCCCATGTTGCGAAAGTGGTCAAGACATACTTGGAAACGTTGAAATGGGAAGTCCTACCCCACCCGCCATATTCTCCAGACGTTGCTCCCTCTGACTATCACTTGTTTCGATCAATGGCACACGGCCTGGCTGACCAACACTTTCGGTCTTATGAAGAAGTAAAAAATTGGATCGATTCGTGGATAGCCTCAAAAGGTGACCAGTTTTTTCGACGCGGGATTCGTATGCTACCCGAAAGATGGGAGAAAGTAGTGGCCAGCGATGGACGACAATACTTTGAATCATAAATGTATAAGTTTTTTACAATAAAGCCTCGAATTTCGGAAAAAAACGGCGGAAGCAAAATTGTACACCTAAGCAAGTCATGAGAGATGCTTATAAACGCTTAAAGTGTGTAAGCGTGCAAACCGAACGCAGCTGGAATGGTAAACAAAGCAATGGCTATATTTAACAGAAAAAACTAATCAGTTAGCGCTTAGTAATTCTTTAATATGATTGGTTCTTACCTTTAGTTCTTCGTTGGATCTACATGCAACCAATCATATTAAAGAATCATTAAGTGCTAACTGATTATTTTCTTTGCTAAACGCAATCAATAATTGTGTCTAGCAGTAGGTGCTCGATCTTCTAAGAGATGGCGATGCAATATGTAATATATATTAGATAAGGACAGATGATACATTTGAGCGCATTATAGTAATGAAAATAATCTATCCAAGCAGTGAGTGGAAGGTGTGAGCAACATTTGAGACAGAATAATTTCTGTATATATTTCTGTCTTGCTCAGTAATTTTTCTTCTTTTTGCGCATATGTTTTCTGTATAAAAAAAAATAGAAAAGATTAGAATGATACTTCTATCCTCTAGATGTTGCTCATACATCCCTTCCATCACTATACAAGTTCTACATTTGAGCGAAACACGATATATAATAAGAACTTAATGAAAGATGTCACGATTATCAAATTTGGAATTAAAGTCTGTACTATCGACCTCGATCAAGTTCGGCCGTCGATCCAGCATTCTCTTAAAGAAGAACAAGGCCAATATTCATAATTCATTTTTATTTTAATACCGTCTTGAAGAGATTCTGAAGTCGTTTGTATCATGGTATAAGATATTTCATTGCGCATAATGAAAAAGTACTAGAATCAAAAATTTGTCCAAAATTTAGCGCTAAATTCAAATACAGTTAGTAAAAATACATACATAACAATTTTAAAAACAAAATTAAAATTTGAAAAAATACAAAAGCTCATAAATGAATGAAATAATGGAGTATGAAATAAAATAATGTTAATAAAATTAATGTTAATACAATAATGTTAATAAATATAATTTGATATTTAAGATTGGCTAAAATTTAGTTATTTATTATAACGTGCTATTATAAATAAACACTTGCCACTGCTGACAAATTAATTTCCTTGGGAAAACAATAATATGCAATGCCTTTTGTATTAGAATGAAATGTATGACTCTTACAATTTTGAACACAACATGGGCATTTCTACAAATTAAATAGAACGTGTTAATTAATTATTTAGAAAAAAGATTGATAAATTATATTAAATATAATAAAGAAAGTTTATGAATGAATAAGAAGCACGATTTTTTATAGATATCGTTAAACATACTCTAACTGTTGTTGCTATGTACAATTTGAAGAACTTCGCTCTTAATCACTCATCGGTCACTATCGAACTGAACAAACTTTTCAAAAGAATAATGCAATCAAGGAGGATGCGAGATCTGGTTCACGCACGACGTGAGACTCCGCTTTTTGATCACTTCTAACCTAATGTACATACATAGGAACTATGGTAACAGCCATGTTGCTTTTTACAATTTTGGACAAAATTGATTGGTTTAGGAACAGCCGCCATTTTGGACTACTACGCATCCTCAAGAAATATCTTATATTCTTATACCATCGTCTGTATTACCGACTAAATCGTATAATTTTTGTATAATAGTATAATTTTTAATAATCGTATAATTTTTATACAAACTTTTTTTCTCTTTTACGAATTCGAAAATCCTTTTTCAGGATTAAAGTATACGCATTAACACGTGCCTGTGAAGAGTGTATGTCGAGAACGACCAAAAATTTCGAAATAGATATATTTTTTACCATTTCTTGCAACATAGCGTCTCGAGTTATCAAGTTGCGTATAACATTTGCTTGATACGAAAGTTTTGCAATCTGTATTTAGGAAATAGTAATCCACAGACACGTAATTTGCACGAACAAATAACGTCGAATTCTTAGAATTAGACTTAGACACTTTGGCTCGTATTCAGAACGCACTTACAGCGATGTTAGCGCTCTAAACATGCTATAATTTACGTTACACATACTATAGAATTTCAGAGATAAAAGAGCGTTCTGAATACGGATCTTTATCGTGACGAATTTGTTATATGAAAATTAACACAAATGTGCGACTGCTTGAAATATTTGTGGTAATATATAAAGATGCGCTGGAAAAATCTCTGTCTGATGACTTCAGAGTTTGGGCTTCTCTTTAGGATCTTCTTAAGACTGTACTTAAAATGATTTTGAATACAAGAATTAATTCTGAATATCTGCTGATATTCATATCAGTTGAAATTCTTATTCTCTGTTCTCTATTCTTTTGATTGTAACCCCCCATAAAATCATTTCATTCTTGTTTTTCTATCAGATTCTTCATACAATTGTATGTAAAAATGCATCGAAGCCTAATTTCATTTTTTTAAGTGCGGGAAGCTAAACTGTGTAATTATTTTCTTTATAGATTGCAAGTATTATTATTTAATCATACAATATGAAAATATTCAATAAGTGTTATTATACAACGACAAAACATTTTTCTCTTACGACTACGTTTACATGGCTCGATTTATACCAAAATTACAATATCGAAACTGGCCAATCATAGTTATTCCTTTAAAAAAATGGAATTTGAGATTGGCCACATCGATGTTATAACTTCAGCGTAAATCGAGCTATGTAAATGTAATCAATACAATGTTCATATATACAGAGCTTATAGATTGTTACACAATCAAGTTGATACATGATTTTCTTTTAAAATCCTTATCCAAACCAATGATTACCCATGCATTCTCTAGTCCATTCTGTTTGACATAGCCAACACCAATGATAGCCACATCCTGCTCTTGTGCATACCATGTGCATGCAACCCCCTGCAAAATATACAATTTATTATTTATAAATTAAAAAAAATGTTTTTGTTCCCCTTGGGAAACAAACCTTGAAAATAAAATTATGGAATTCTGTTTTGTGTTGCATAAATGTATACTATTCCATTAAGGTGCCTTTTCATGCTGACGCTCAACGCTCATTTTTAGCGTCAGCACGAAAAAGCACCTTTACTCTTTAAATAATTCCATTGAATAAAATTTATTTTTAAGTTTATATGTTAGTGAAAAATTAATTTTGTACATGTACCATCTCTTTCAGTAGGAGTTCTGCATTTAGGACAAGGTTTCGTAGATATCTGTATCGTTTTTTTGCTAGCTTCTTCCCATTTAGCCTAAAATAAAATACAAGCAATAAATGAATTTTTTTAAAAAAAGAAATTCCTTGTTTTCTGATAGATGTATCGTTAAATTTAACTAACTTCGTTAGCTTTTGAGAGGTCTACTGAATAATTTCTAGAAGAAAAAACACTTATGGATGTTTCCGATGTTTGCGATTCACATTCTCCTACGTGATAACCTTGTAAACATATTCTGCAAAAAACGTACTACAAAAAAATGATTAAATCAGATTTGAAAAATTACACTTGGTCTGTTTGTGTGTTTTCTGTTTCTGCACTAGATTATATTAGATTACTTTCACTAGATTACTTCGACAAATATCAAACATATACCTATCTCAATTTAAATTCCAAAAGTGTATATACACTAGTTCAGCCACAGAAAACAGGTTAATAATATATACTAATAAAATCAGTAAGGATGCATCGTAAAATTATCGGATATCCAGACAGAAATTTAACATCGGATGTCCAGTATCCGATCAGATATCCGAGAAGGTAATTTCCTCGAATCGAATATCCGATATTTTTCGGTTACATTTACACGATACGCTTTACGCCGAAATTATAATATCGATGTTATGAAACTGATCAATCACAGTCATTTCATTCTTCAGAAGAATAGCTATGATTGATCAGTTTCATCTATGTTATAATTTCGGCGTAAAGCGTGCCGTGTAACAGAAGTCAATGTCTTAAAAAAAAACTTATAGAGAAAAATATCGAAAAACATAATTTTGCAATGTATAAGATATTAATGTATAAGATATTATAACATGATTATGAATATGCATATTTATTTCTAAAACATTTGTATAAGAAAAAATCAACAATTTAATAATATTAAATTTTATCAATTTAATGATATCAAATCAGATATATTCCCAGATACTAATGATATCCGGCTATCCAGTAGGATAGTAAAAAAGTGCCGGATAATACCAGATACTTTCCGGATACTATTCGATACATCTCTAATAATCAGTACCAATATGTACTGATTTTCAGCAAGATATCCGATTTATCACAAATGTTCACATGATTATTCTGACGAAAAAAATTTCGCTAAAATTATTTCACGTTTTGGAACATTTCAGCAAAATCGCAGAAAATTTGCTGAAATTTCACTAAAAATAAATTTTTCAGTTAACATAATGAAAAATCGCTGAAACTAATTGAAATTTTAAATTGAAATTTTTTTGAAATTTTCCTGAAATTTCTCTGAAATTTTTGCTGAAATTTTACTAAATATAAATTTTTCAGCTAAAAAATCACTAAAATTAAACTGAAATGTTTCTGAAATGCTGAAATTTTGTCGAAAAGTGCTCCAAAATGTGGAATAATTTCAGCAAAATTTTTCCATCAAGCTAATAATAATAAAAATAATAGCAAATTATTTAACGAAAATGTGTTGTGTGTGTACAGATATATTTTAATAGTTAAAGAAAATATTTAATACTAGACACATATAAATATGTACATATACGTGTATTTTATTTTAATTTTCTCAGGCAAATATTTAAAAAATAAGGAAGGTACGAATAAATGTTTCAAGCAAAAGTTGTATGATTTCGAGAGGGACATAAAGTGGTGCCATTAATTTAATCTTGAATAATTATTTGAAGGTCACATAAAGGTCACTTTTAATTTTTTTAAATGGAATCCCTTATTTTTCATTACATTTTCTTATAGCTTATCTTAAGAGCTTTCCAAAACACTATAATGAAATATTTTTTCATAAAGTATTTTTTGAGTTATGAGGCTTGAAAGTCACAGTATGTGCCGGCATTAGCATTATGCAACGTATCCGACCGATAGTAAAAACCTCTTGTGTTGTTCAAGATCATGTCCTGGATAACATTTGTCAAGATCAAGGCCATTAATTAAATTATATTTCTTTTGTATTATCTACTCATTTCATTTTCTAATAGTTTTTTATTACAAATTGAGGTACGAGGGTCATTTGAAAAGTTGAGCCTCAACATAACATTACTGATCAAACGATTCTGATACTATAATATGGGTAAAATACTCAAAAAATTGTATTTAAATACAAAACTCTAAAAAAAGTATTCAAATACGAAATACAAAATACTTTCAATAAAATAAAAATGTATTTAAAAACGTATTTTCAATACATATTGTATTTCAAATACATCCACTCCTGGCTGAGATACAACGCTAGAGGTTATTCACCAAATATAAATAAGGATAAATGCACATCAGCGTGAAATGGAACTTTAGATTGAGTCAATAATAGTACAAGTTTAACAAGTTCATAAAAAAAATGTTCACACAATTTAAATGTATTTAATATTTGCAAATTTAAAATACTAAAAAAAAGTATTTAAATACAAAATACTCTCAAATAAAATATTTAAATACGAAATACAAAATGCAAAAATGTATTTAAATACGTATTTTAAATACATGTACTTCATATATAAATACTGTCCACCCCTAAATCGTATGTTTTGCAAGATATCTGTGAAAATTGTAGCTATTTTGGACATTCAGTTGTTGTTTGAAAATCATTTGTGCCAATCGATCAGTGTCTTTGACACTGTCGTTTGATAAAAATCTGTGTCCTCTGAGCATAACTTTTTCTGGGAAACAGGAAAAAATCGTTGGGTCAGATCTGGTGAATCGATGGGTAGTTAATTAATTCGAACCGTGAATTCGTGAATTCGTAAATTTTTGTTATGATGATTATCGCTATTCGATTATTTCTATTTTTAAAAAACACTGGCATTGACTGGCACAAATGACTGTCAAACAACAACTGAGCAGCTACAATTTTCACAGGTATCTTGCAAAACATGTAGTATTCGATTGACATATAGTACTGGACGGAGCATGCAGCGAAATGTCTGATCTTTCGTCTTGCGAACCTAGAAAGAATAAGATGAATATGTGCACGAAACTCTCTTTCTATTATTGTCCTATTGGTCACTACTACCCAAACATCGTTCTATCTCTTTCTAAATCTGTCAAGATGGTTTCAATGCTCCGTCCAGTATTTTATATCGATGGTAATATCGTAATGGTTTTGACGAGTAATACCATCTTCAGTTGAGGCTCAAACCTTTCAAACGATCCTCACCCATTTTATGGTTTTGATATATCCTCATATTTGAGAATATATCAAAACATAAAATGATATACTTTAGAACTTGAAAAAAGATTTCTATCCTTAAAAATGTCCAGTTAAATACAATTTTTAAAGGCTGCCCTGTAGAAAATCCCGAGAAAATTCCAATTGAATCTTGTTCTGGGTGAACAGATCTACAATTTGAGGGGAATAACAACCCATTTGAATCTTACTAAAATCGACCTTGAATTCGAAATTTGGTCATTTTTTCACATTAATCGGGCTGTATTTCTTAAGGCGTATATCGTAGAGCTAAATGAATTATTGCATCATGTTCAGCAATCAAAAAATATACGTTTAAAATCTGGATTAAGCCATTTTTGCATCAATCAAATATGTATTAAAAAAAATCGAAATTTTGATTTAAAAATTGTTTACTAGCGATCTATAAATCTTAATATTTTTAAAATAAAAATTTAGGGGTGTTCTTTTAGCATGTTCTTTTGGAGAAAGCTTTTGAATTGAGAGGTTTAATTTAAAAAAAATTTGTTTTCCTTATCAGTTTAACATACAGGATTTAACATACAGTCCCAAAATAATCGCCAAATATTACGTTTGTGAAGTTAGCACTGCTATTTTGAAAAACAATCAAACCGCTATTTTGAAAAAAAAATCAATATGTCTAGGCTTGTGCTACGTTGTGCCGCAAACCGCATTTCGATATTTCAAAAAAGAAGCAAAAATTGAAAAAACTGTTTTTAAGATCCAACATCGCCATTTCGAAATACAAAAAAAATCAAAATTGTGCTAAATTGTGCTAGGCTTGTGCTAACTTGTGCCGCAAACTGTAGTTCGATGACGCAATTAGTTTATTAGAAAATCGCAAATTAAGAATTGAACTCGGATTGTAAACGATGGATATTCCAAGCGGACACTATCTACGCTGCAACTTCTAGGGAAAGTTAGGCTCCAAGTGGATATGATTTTTTTGTTCGAGACGCCATAGCTCATGTACATGAAATAATCGTAGCGCATGTACATGGGCTTGTGCTTATGTGTGTGCTAACGTTTCGCCACATTTCGCCAGGGTATCATGAAACTTTACTTCTAGGATGGAAAGGTGAAAACCATTGAAATTAGGAGAAATTTTTCATTTTTCACTTTTCATCCTAGGAAAAAAGTTTCATGATTGATACCCAGGCCATCGATTTTGAATCGCATGCTGACTACTCAGGAGTACTAAGCGTCTACAATGAACAGTAACAATAGAGGCTGTAAACACGGCAGTAAGTTCATTTTCCAATCAGAAATGGTTGATCGATCAACGTCAAATCGATGATTCAACATTGACGTTAATTCGATGTTGATCGATCAATCACTTGTAACTGGGGATGTAGTAGAGCGTAGAGTAAGTCCGCGTAAGTTCGTAAGTGAAATGGTTGAAATCTATTTCCGGCCCAGAAAACCAGCTTACTCTCGACATGTCTAGAGCACAGTTCAAATATAGGTGTGTTCCGATATACATTGTCAGTACTGACAATATTAAAAAATTGTTTCGTTATTACTGTGCTATTAATGCACTGCGACAGCATCTAGTTTCCTCAATGACGTCATAAATGAGAACCATATTGCCATTGCAACTACTGTGCTTTCAAGGTGAGGCAATTACAGTGCAATATATGGAGTTCCTTAAAGAAGCACAATGCGTGAAAATATTCGATCCAGAAAATAAAAAAATATATACATTATATTTAAATACAGAAAATGCACATATGTTCATCTTACCGAAAACTTTTAAAATTCCACATCTAAATATTCATTAACTGAATGTCCATATAATTTTTAACACGAGGTCAAACTGCTTAAATTTGTGATCCCATAATTGATTCATCTTCCTCAGAAGAACTATCGCTGCTGCTTTCGTTCAAAATTTATTGATAGTGCGTTTAGCCATGATGTCTGTTCGCACCATTGCTAGTCTACTGCAATGCCGTTCCGAAATTGCCGATGTTACAGTAGTGCTGATAGTGCTAGTACAACAGTAATTTTGGAACAGCTGCGGTAGTGCACTTTTATGACGTCATAACAGTTGCACTGCCAGTAAAAAGGGAATACACCCTATATATAGTTACGACACTGATTGTCGGCATCTTTGATGTAGTGTATTCTAGATCACATGATCACGCGCCATGTTGTGGGTATTACACAAGTAGAGCCTGTGATAAGATAGGTTCTACTTGTGTAATATCTAGACTCTTTGAGCTCTTATTGGCTCCGCTATTCTTGGTTTTACAGCCAACGCATGCGCAAAAGAAAATCGAACTCTTTCTTGCTCTTTTGCTGGTAATGTCATAACTGTATATAGTTAATTGTGTCTCTACTATACTGCTACTATTCATTGTAAACAACACTGTAACCAGTCTGAAGTCTATTCTACAATAAGATCGCAAGATATATACATAAACCGTAAAAAATTAGCCAATCATAGTCAATTACTTTCACATTCAACTTTGATTGACTAATTTCTTATGGTTTAAATATTTGCAACCCTAAAACGAAGTTTAGAGCTGTCGTACACAAAATTCCGCAACAGTGACGTAAACTTAAGCCGACGAGCCAATCAGGATATTGCTTTAGATCTATGTAATCTAACGGAAATAGAAATAGCAGTAAACTTATCCATAACCTCACAATAAGGTGAATTTGAATCGATTGAGATTCGCTTTATGGATAAGTTTACTGTTATTTTCTATTTTCATTAGAGTATGTAGATCTAAAGCAGTAGCCTAATCAGCTTAAGTTCACGTCTTACGATCACTGTTGCGGAATTTTGTGTGCGACAGCCCTCAGAACTTCTGACTACCGCCTCATTTACTATGTTTACATGGCATTCTTAGGCCTCGATACAGAAATAGTCAATTGAGTCGTGAAACATGACTCAATAACATCTATAGTATGAAATTGATGAATCATAGCTATTCCTGTGAAGAATAGAATAACTGTGATTGATCAATTTCATAATCACGGATATTATTAAACCAAATTAAGGATGCCATAGTCATTGTAGAAGCCTGGTATGTTATACTGAAGAAGACAATCTTTCCGATCGCTTAAACGTGATAAATCTCCTAACTTCACAACAAATGTCATGTTTTAATACTTTATACATTTTTTACTTGTTTAAAAATAATTTTTTTCCTTTTACATTCATTTTCTATGTATCAAAACATATAATATTACAAATTTGAACCAAATCAGTGACAAAGATCTCAATCAATATTACTGATTTTAATTTATATTTACTTAAAAAATTCATACTGAGAACACCGAAAGTACTGGTTAACATTTCATAAAGTTTTCTCTCTCTCTCTCTCT
>NW_012130114.1:117242-120483 GCF_000143395.1 Atta cephalotes | reverse complement strand
TCTCTCTCTCTCTCTCTCTCTCTCTCTCTCTCTCTCTCTCTCTCTAATATAGGATTTTCAAATTCGTGTAAAAAATTATAATTAAAAAAATGTGCAACTTAAGCACAATATGCAATTGAATAAAAAAAGATGAAAAAACGTGTAAAAAAATTTTTAGAACGAAAATGTTATATCAGTTACTTACACCACATCCACCAATACATTGAATTTTCCGGCATTCTATATCATCTTCTGTAGAAGGTGGTATAATACCCATCCCACAGTTTGGTCGTGGACATAAAAGACCACCAGCACGTAAAACATGTTCTTCCGTACTAAATCTCTGATATCTTTCATACTGCATATTATTATACATATACTATGAAAATATGTCAAAAAAATTTAATTCAATATAACAAATATATAAAATTATGTTATACTATTGACCTGTTCCGTGTTAAGGAGATGAAAATGGTGAATTTGATGGATAAAAGAATTGGGGCATCCAGCAGGGCAAGACAATGTATAATATCCCTCGGTAGTATCAAATTCAAATTGTCGCTCGTGTAAACGAACTGTGCAATATTCACGAAAGCAGTCAAGACAAGTCACATGCCCAGCCTCGCATGGAAATACCAATACAATATCTCTAGATAACAAAATATTAATATTAGTTATCATCTAAAATAAGTATACTCTTGAAATATTATATTTTCATACTACTAAGCACCTGATATCTGTGCAGGCTAAACAAGGAATATTCTTCAAGTTTGGCTTTATGAGATAAAGGGGTACAGCTTCATCATTTTCCCCTAAACTGGGATGCTTAGCACATTTAAAATAAAAATGAGCATAATTAACTTGATTCTCTGTTTCATCACTAAACGTACTTGAAGTTACAGGACAAAAATCATTTTCGCAATGTACAGATATTCTCCTTGATTGCAACACATCTGGCCAACATTGAGGATCTCTATCAACAGTTACAGCACCACTACCGCATCTTGCACATTTGACCCTTAATTTACCTGTGGTCACATCTTTACAGGGAGCTGAACAGTATACATAAAAATGTGCTCGACTTTCCTGCTGCTCTGTCAGCAATAATAAGATGATGAATTAATTATCCTTGTTTCTCATTGTTATTATTTGTAGAATTATCTATAGAATCATTTAGACTAATATCGTTGTCACCTTTAGAGGATAAATTTTGTTGATCTGACTCATCCAAGGATAAATCCATAAGTGTCTCGTTCATAGGTTTGCTACCACTGTCATTCAAATTGGATGTCTCTGATGTAGATTCCTCTATAAGACTTACATTTGCTCTCCTTTTATCTTGCATTTTGGGCGTTCGTACTGCATGTAAAATGCTCTGTTGTCCTAAATCACATTCCTGCAACATTAAATGTAAATGAATATTATAATCAGATATGCAAGTAGAAAAACATTTTTATATGCATGTGTATATAAGCAAGCTCTCACCTCTATTATTATTGAATCATGCAGTTCTTTACCTGCAAATATAATTTTAATGTTTTCTGGCGCTATCCCCATCCGAGGCGCAACGATCTCCTTTAGATTTTTTATGTCCCATTTGGGATCCAACTCGACGGACAGAGTATTGCCTGTATTCGTTTTAATGTATATGCTTAAAGAATTAGACATCTTCTGTTTGCCAAACCAAAATAATCGCAACATTCCGAGAAACGCGCTTTTCACTAAATTAAACAAAAAGCTCATAATTCTCATATATTTCGTGCGAGCACGTTTTCGAACTAATTTGGACACAGTTTGAATTCACATATTAATTCGAATGAACTCAGACTTCAATTGATGTATGTAGATTGGTGATGTATATACATATGTATATACATATGTATCGATTGTTAGACTATCATATGGTGAAAGGATAACAGAAGTCTGTTCACGTTAAGACTTAAACATATAGTCTGTTTTCTGTTCCTGCACTACACTGCACTAGATTAGCACTCTCTTTCTCACTTACAACAAACTGTTACAAAACATATACCTATTTCACTTCAAGTTCCAAACGTGTCACAGTTTAGCCATAGAAAACAGATCTATAATAACACAGGTAGTAGGCATAGGCAATAGAGAATAATGAGATCTCTAATCAGAAGAATTGATTCTGTATCTTCAAACAAAGAGATCAATTTTGTATCTTGGAACGAGATGAAAATTACAAAAGTGAGCAAATTTCTCTTCATGCACTGCTTTCGCTGCATGCATGATTCAATCTACCGCCAATTGCATAACCCCGCCTCTTTCGGTGCATGAGACCGCATGAAGTGTCTCATTTCTCGAGCTGAGATAGTTCATGCAGTTTATGCATTCAATATATTTTAGCGCGAAATTGAAATCATAGGTGGTTCGGCTGAAGCAAGTGTATTCAAACTCATGTAACGGTTAAAGATACGTAAATAGGGTGTAGGGTTCAGAATACCCAAAAATTTTTTAAATTTAACATTTCATATATACATATATTATATTATATATATATATATATACGGTATAATACTGGTATTACTGAAAAATTATGCGTATACTGATATTATGAAAATTTCGGTTGAATATCGGTATTTAATGTTCAATACTGATATTTGGATCTCGGTTTTGCGTATACTGCAATATTAGAATATCAGTTTTTAGTCCCTGATTTATTAGGTATACAACTTTGCTTCCGCCGTTTTCCTATAGATGGCTTTAGTGGTAAGTGGTGGTCGAAATAAATAGATCATAGACGTCATACAATAAACTTGGGCATCTGTCAACATAACCCCATAGAAACATTAGTCAATTTGTGTCTGCATCATAAAGTTATTCTCGATTGAAAATGTCAGTTTACGAACCAAATTCTCATCACTTGCGGGAGGTTTTAATTTTTTGCTTCAATATGAAGAAATCTGCGGCTGAGGTTTATCGAATGCTCTCAAATACTTATGGTGAGGCCGCTATTAGTGAAAGAACGTGTCGTGAGTGGTTTCAACGCTTCAAGAACGATGATTTTGACGTCGAAGACCGGCATAGCGATGGAAGAGAGAAGGTTTTCGAAGATGCAGAATTGGAGGCATTACAAGACTTGTGTTAAAATCAAGAAGAATTGGCACGATCATTGGGAGTGACTCAATAAGCCATTTCAAAACGCCTCAAAGCCATGGGAATGATTCAGAAGCAAGGAAATTAGGTGCCGTACGAGTTGAAACCGAGAGATGTTGAACGGCGTTTGTTTGCTTGTGAA
>NW_012130114.1:106563-115691 GCF_000143395.1 Atta cephalotes | reverse complement strand
TTGAAACGAGGTGAAAATTATAAAAGTGAACGAATTTACTAGAATACTGATAATTTCATTGATCAACACCTAGTAAATTTGCTCGCTTATGTAATTTTCACTTTGTTTGAAGATACAAGCTATGCTCAAAGTCTCGCTACAAATGCTTTGAAGCGTTTGATGAACCAATTAGAAAAAAGAATTTTACAAACTGACCAATTAAAAAACGCTTCAAAGTATTTGCAACATCACATTGCCCACAAGGAATCGATTGTATATCTTGAAATAAGGTGAAAATTACAAAAGTGAGCAAATTCAGAGTATATTCATAATTTAATTGATCAAGTAACCTAGTAACCTTTGCTCACTTTTGTAATTTTCACCTCCTTTCAAAATCCATAATTGACCCTCTCATTTCAAGATACAGAATCGATCCCCAGGGTATTAATCATGAAACTTTATTTTTAAGAAAAAGTGAAAATTTTAACTATTGAAATTAATGGAAAAATTTTGCACTTTTCACTTTTAATTCTAGGAAAAAAATTTCATGATTGATATCTCTGATGTGTAAGTTCGATATTTTGGCTACGTTGAGACTCAACAGTTGAGAGAGCGCTCGCTGCTATTGATGTATTCTTTCAGATCTAAAATACTGATTGGATGATCTAAAAGAATACATCAATAACAGCGAGCGCTTAATTATTGAGTCCGCTGAACGCAGCCATTATATCCCAGAGTTTTGATTGATCAACTCATTATTTCCTGTGTCTATTGCCTGTGAGTGTTTATGTGAAGTAATCGAATTTGTAATAGCATTTTCAGCCCGATCGAGTTTGCATTAACCTGAGCTGAAGTAATGATGTTCGTTTCGTGCTCTCCTATTGATAGAGCGTGTAACGTCAACCAATAGTGAAGCATTTTCTAACCCAAGTCGGTCGAAATCGAATTGAACAATGGCCTAGTTTCCACCAGGGTTTAATTCGGATCAGAATGTAAGAACCAACAAACTACAGTCGAATATTCCCCCGTCGTTCGATTATAATAGAGGAATACTCGATTGTAGTTGATTGGTTGTAGTTCTTACATTCTGATCCGATTAAAACCTTCGGTGGAAACTTGGCCAATTTTGACCATGTGATCCTTTCTATTGTTGAAACAGCCGGTTTGAGCAGTTCGTAAAAATTTACTTTAAAGGTGCTATTTCATACTGCAGATGCCTTTTATGCTGACGCTTGTTTTCAGCATCAAAATAAATCACGTGTTCGAAATTGATGAATATGAAGCATTAATTTTAATCTCGTGATCTGTTTTGACATTGAAAATGAGTGTCGAGCATCAGTATGAAAAGGCACTTAAAGCGTTGTGACTGCCAAAGTGAACACAGCCTAGCTAGAACACGATAGTTTTGCATGATTCTTCTCTGAGATAGGACTATTTCTTTAAATCTAAAAGTATAATCCAATCAGCGCGACGAATCATAAAACGATTGCAAAACTATTGAGTCTGCTGAACGCAGCTTATTAGAAACAAGAACAAGGAAAGCAACAGAAAACAAGGAGAATAATGGCGTCTCCTCGACCCAAATCACCTCGAATCCCTGTTTCCACGAAGAAAGAAGACAAGGAAGAAAGCTTTTGGGATAAAATCGGAACTCTCGGACGGAAGAAACGTATCAAAGAAGGTATTGTCTAACTCTCATATTATAACCACGCAAAACTTGAATGTACTTTTCCGATGAAGCTTATATCCTTATATGGAGCGAGATATATTCGACAAATGAGAAAAATTGAAGTTGTTTGAAAATAGAAAAACTTTCCATTTTAGTTTAGATCAATCATCTTAAATCAATCAATTGCAATTGATGTTTACTATATAGATACATTTATAATTAATTCTCGTACCCTGTCAAAAATTTTTTAATTATCATTTCAATTATAGATACATCTTAAATATGAATGGATGAAGATTGTAACTTGAAGGATTTATGTGTAACGAGACTACTTAATTTTTTTTAGTGAAAGATGTTCAAGAAGAAGGAAAATACGCAATTGATTCACCTGGATATGCCGCTAATCCTGATATGCCACCAGAGGAATATGCTCTTGATGAGAATGAGGAACGTTCTATGATAGAGCCGAAATCTTTAGAAGATTCCAAATTACGAGATTTGATATTCGTCTTAATCGAATGGATCAACGATGAATTAGCTGATCAGCGAATTATTGTGAAGGATGTTATAGAAGATCTTTACGATGGACAAGTGCTACAAAAACTTTTAGGTATAAATATATGCTCACGATTACAGGATCAAAAATTCAGAATAATACTTTGCTAAGATCAATATTTTATTTTTTTTAGAAAAACTAACCGGGGAGAAATTGGATGTACCCGAAGTAACTCAATCTGAGGAAGGACAGAAGCAAAAACTTGCTGTTGTCTTGTCCACTGCTAATCGTGTCCTGGGTCGATATCCACCTTACAAATGGAGTGTTGAATCTGTACATTCGAAAAATATCGTTGCGATTTTGCATCTGCTGGTTGGTCTAGCACGGCTCTTTCGTGCTCCTGTTAGATTGCCAGAAAGAGTAGCTGTTCAGGTAGTTGTAGTACGTAAAAAGGACGGTCAGTTGATACATAGAACAGTGAGAGAAGAACTAACGACAACATATGATGATTTGGGTATGCGTTGTGAGCGTGATGCATTTGATACTCTTTTCGATCATGCACCCGACAAATTGGCCGTTGTAAAAAAAGTAAGCTTATTATGGCGATTGTATTTGTGACTTGTTCTTCTTCCTGATATTTTCTATCATCAATCTTCTTTTTCAGTCATTGGTAACATTTGTTAATAAGCATTTAAGCAAAGTACATTTGGAACTAACTGATTTGGATACTCAATTCCATGATGGTGTTTTCTTAATTCTGCTGCTTGGTCTCTTGGAGGGTTTCTTTGTTCCATTGGGCAGCTTTCATTTGACACCAAGAAACATTGATCAAAAAGTTCATAATGTTGCATTTGCATTTGATATTATGCGAGATATTGGATTAGCAAAACCAAAAGCTCGACCTGAAGGTTTGTAATTTCGAAAATTAGTCGCTAACATTCTAATCTTATAATTTTTTTTATTTTATATGTTTAAACGTTTCTCCTCTTACAGATATCGTGAATCTGGATCTGAAATCTACGCTTCGCGTGTTATATAATCTTTTTACGAAATATAAGGGGATGAATTAAATAATAAAATTGATGTATTCAATTGATTAGTTTTACACGCAAATATTGTATTACTAAAATTGATAGTCTAATTATTCTAACAATCGCGAAGTGATTCTTGTTAAACTGCCATTGAAGAATTATTTATAAAAATAAATTTAACATATTGATCTGAGTTTTTTTAGCTGTACTTTTTACATTTTATTAAGTTTTAACTTTTTTTTTTAAATTAATAAATAGTCGATCTGACAAATGAAAATGTAGAAAGAGATGTAAAAATGTACAGCTAAAACAGAAGATTTTATATATGCGCATGTATGCACGCATGCGCGCGTGCACACACCACATCACATACACACACACACACACACACACACACACACACATACACATACGTACGCGTGCACGAATAAACTGTAAGTATATATCGTGCCTTCTTACATTCGTATAAAGTTAATATATTTTATATAATATTTATCTTACAGTTTTAATTTGTAACAATTTGTTATTAAATAAGTATATGTCAACCATCATGTGTTTCTTTACTTATTCTTACGAAGTATATGAACGGAGAATCCCATCAACCTCTAATACAATTTATCATCATATTTTCTAATATGTACAAAACAAAGGAGACTTTAAAGAATTAAAAGATGGTAATAAGTTAAAGTAACAAGTTTGAATTTATAAAAAATAATTAAATATAATATGTAGCATCAAAGCATCTGGCATTTATCCTAATATATGCGATGAATATAACGTGATATGTTAGCCGTTTGCTTCTTATTTCTTTGGAATTGTGTCAACAGCACGATCGTACCTGCCGCCGTCGTTTCTGAAATGATCGATCGGGCATGTACGTGACAGCTGTCTATTGTCTTTCTTTTTGTCTGTGAAAACGAATATTTGGTCTTGCGTGGTCGTGCACGAGACGCAATTCGATACGGGATCATTGAATATCATTTATATAATACGTAATAAATTATATGTATTGCATAGAGAAGAAAAAGCATATCGCGCGCCAGCGCGAATATTCTTTTAGATATTCTTTTTCTCTGCCTATTTTTCACTCGTATCGATCATAGCTTTGACTATTCAAATCTAGATGTGTGTTTATGGTACTATTTCAATTACTTTTTGAGTAAAATCGTAGTGAAATTAATAAAATTTGCATTTTCTACGTTGCGTTTTCTCATACTCATGTGTATCGCGTCTTCTAATCAGTTCTATATAGTTCTATATGACTTTGAGACATAAGTAGTATTAATACATATATGTATAATAATAATTATTATTATATTAGGACTCTCGAATTTTAAACAATACAAAAAGATAAATATAGTAAATTAATGAGAGTCAGCAACGATAAACAGCACAATTATTTAAGTGACTTAAGCATTATGGATATGTGAGCTAATTATACTTGTATCATTCTTGCTGAGGAAGACTCCAAAGAAAATCGAAACGTTCAAAATAAAGAAGACATCAATCCAATATCTGATTATTATATTGATTGTTCACTAAATAATTCCGCCGTTTATCGTTGCTGACTCTCATTAGCCTACTATATTTATCATATATGTATATGCATGTATATTAAGGAACGAAAAAAATGAACGTATCTATCTTCTCAGGGAAATATTACATTTCTTGAATTTAAATAATTATTATACTATATCTTTGTATAACTTTAAAAATTTCACTGCAATTTCGATAATATCCAATGATACACAAATGGACAGGCGGACAGAATTGATAGAAAAAAAGGGTATATGCTATGTTTAATAGACGACTCTAACGGTGATAGCGTAAAAATAGTCATTTCGACCTGATAAGAGTTCCAAGATGCAATTTCGTGGGATACGCTTCGAAAGCACGCGATGTCGCGCGACACGGACGACTCGGACTTGGTATCTTCAGTCTTCTCTTGACTTTTCGCTAGACGATTGCCAGGGCCAGGTTGCGGTCACGACGGCAACGAGAGAGAAAAAAAAGTTTGCGTCGCGAACGAATTGCTACAGGTACTTGCTGGTACATCATACTATTAGCAATTAAGTATAAAAGCTAGTTTTTGCTCGCGTGCCGCATATTTTAAATGCCCGCTTCAACTTCTGTCTGGATTGCTCCTCTTGATTGACACGTTGTAATTGTGCTTCTCTTAAAGCGTGCTTTCCTTTACTTAATATGCTTGACTCATCGTTGTTAAGTTTTCTTCCTGGCATATTCAGTAGTCTGCACGGTCTACATTGTCTGGCGGCGGTACATTTGGGTATTATTGAACTTATCATGCATGAAACGTATGTTTGGATGAATTCCAATCGGAAGTCGAATTATTCCGTTTTCCCTAGAAAATTCAATAGAAATCTAAGGATCAATAATTGAATAATTTCGATCGGAATCCATTCTGACTTGTTCCATGATAGGCGCTCTGTGTCCTGTATCGAAGCAATTGTAATTCTCGTGGTGCAATCGACGTTTCTCAGGATCGACTCTATCAGGAGTGTCGGATGCTCTCGCAGAAATCCATTGGCAAAGCAATGTCGACTAGCGATTCGTCTAGCAAATCTCTCGACGATATTGAAATTGAAATTGTCATTGATACCGAGACTCACAAAACTAATATATTCACGCTCTACGCAAAAATATTTCGACTTCTTCTTACGGCGCAGATACCGAATTTTAGTCTTCTTAGTGAAGAGCTACGTAATAAAGAACTCGAAAAATTGATATTGCCCAGCGATGAAGAATGGCGTCACCGAGTTTATCACAGTCTCGTCGAATTGCAAAGGGAAAAAGACGCTGAGCCAGTTCAAAATAAAAAGTAAGATACGAAATGTAACGTTATGTATAACATAAGATTTATTATAATATAATGTGTTTATGTATATGTTTAATAATTTTAAGCAAATAACATCTATTTCTATCAATATAGATAAACTTTAATCTCGATTTAATTTATTCTCTATTCTTTTCTAATTCTTTATAAGTATAATTATATAGAATTGAGAAAAAAGTTAAACTAAAAGATATAATAAAGTTAATAATTTACATATATTGATACAGAAAACGCCGCGGACATTAGGGATCGAGCTTTTTCCAATAGAAACACAATTAAGATATGTCGACACAAGAATCATTCTGTTTTTATCTTTTATTCAATACAGTGCTTTACTGGAAGTTGCCCCCTACTAATTGCCCCTAATTAATATCTAGACTAGGAGAGTATATTATACATATCATGATGAAAATAAAATGTAAAGCGAGTGTCAATAAAGCGTTAATTGAAGTGTAAAGGAAATGTAAGGAGGGAGTAACAGAAACGCAAATGAAACTCATAAGAAACGAAAATTGGAACATGAAACGTAAGGAAGCGTGATTAGGCAGTCTAAAAAACATAAATGGAGCATCGTCGTTCTTAGAATAATGAAATGTAATAGCTCCTTGGTAAACAAATGATTTTAAAATATATTTCATTTATTCGGTAAATATCTAAAAAAAAGTACCATGGCTTTCCTCTTAGAGCCTTAAGGGCTCACTTCAAAAAATTATTTCATTAGAACACAATTGAAAAATCTTTCAATGCATCTACATCTTTTATTCTAATCTGTGCGGTTTTTTAAATTCGAGAAGTTAGTTCTCGCTAAGTCCCTCTGGTAGCGATGTCGCGTACTACTCAACGACGCATCATTTACGTTCGCTATACAACTCAATGACACTCCGTTTTAAAATAAACTTTTTAATCTCTATGTCTTGGAAGCGTACACAAAGCGTATTTGAATCTGTGTACTTTTTGCCGAACGTTTAGGAAGCGTAGACGAAATACTAATGAACGAAGTGTTTAGGAAGTGTATTAGTACACTCCATGCATTCTTTGCGGAGTGTTGAGGAGCGTATGAGAAACGTTAATGAAAAAAAAAATTTTTAACATGTGAGAAATGTGACAGATGTGTTTTGGGAGCTTTACGGAGCGTTTGGGAGCATTGGGGAGAGTTCGTGGAGCGTGTATGAATATTCAAAACCACTAAGAGTCAATGGAAAGTCATTGAAATATTTAAGAAGCATTACAATTCTTTGTTCACACTTCTTTGATACTTCGACAAGCTTTACATTTTCATCAGGGTATCTACGTGTATGTTTACAACAGCCTTGTATACGTGCAATGCGAGAAAATGCGAGACAGGCATATAATTAAGGATATAGGTACAATTATACAATTCGATAGAGAGAACCATACGGGGATCTTTTGTTTGAGGATGGAGGATTCTAAACGGCGCATAACTTGCAAGAATTCGCAAGATTGGGAATGGCGTCCTAGGGAACCCAAGTCACTCAGGGAAAAGGGGCATCTTCCGAAAGGTAGAAAAGACGAGAGTAAGAATATCGTCGGTTCCTCGAATATTATATCAGAAACTGGTGCGGACGGCTCGATGACGGAAGCTCGCATCGAGCCGGGCTGGCGTGTCAACGATATCCTTTTGGCGGCCAAAGTTCTGCAAAATGCACGACCCTCGCCAAATTATGCCAACGAGGCCGAAATGAGACGCGTTTTTGGTTTAGTATACGATGTTCTGAGATGTGAGATATAGTTTTCAAATGCGCGATGAGCGTACGGAAAAAAGTTTTTTTTTCATTTCTTTTCGTGCACGAAGAAGCTTCTATAAAGCTTTCTTTCTAAGAAAATGCTATGTATATATTATAAATTGTTACAGTCTGCGATCAATAGTCACAAACTTCCGTTGTAAACTTTGTAGATAAAAATATCTTGAATCGTACACTCGAGGATGGTGGTTTTTGGTATAGAAATAATGTTTTGAAACAACAAGAACGAGTAGTCTGGTTGCTATTGTACGATATGCAGGGAAGAAAATTTACTCGACGTGGGAGTGCATGTGAGACTCGAGAGAAAGTATTCGAGGTTTGTATACCGTTGTGTTGTGCAATTCCTTTCTTTCCACTTCTTTATATTAATTTTTAGAACCTTGTATTAATCTTTCATCTTCTTACCTATCTCGGTGTTTTTTTTTTTCTATAAATTTGTATAAAAAAGGCATTATTTACGCTTGCTATAATTTACGCTTGCAAATATCGTACCATGGAAATAATATTTTGCTGATATTTATATAATTTAATTATTTAACACTACCAACGTGGGTGCGATAAGTCAATACTATTTGTGCTGTTTCAGACTGTCGGATTAAAAGACATTGAAGATGCACTTTTGAAAGCAAAAACGCATTTAGCGGCAAGCATCTCACGTCTTCGTATCAACGGTTCAGCGCTCATTCTCGGTTATTTCTCATTTTTAATTTCTCATTTTTAATCTGCATGAAAATTCTTACGAATAGAATATAGTGCGCCGAATACAGATTGTTTAATTGTAAAACATATTATTGATCGCGCGCATCAACTCTCAATATTTTATGCACACAGGCACGCACATGTGTTCTGATAGCAAAATGTTAGCAATTTGGGACCAAATTAGCAAACTCCATCAGAGATTTGACTACAAAATCATAGCCATCTGTGTCCGCATTTGGCTATGGATTTATCAACAAAGCTGTTGACAGGCTATGCCAGCAAATTGGTGGCAAAACCCGAGAGTCTGCTCGAATCAGATTTTGCTTTCAATCTGTCGTCAGGTTATGACTTTGCTTGCTCGATTTCTGCTACCAATCTGCTAGCATAGCATGTCTAGCAAGCTTTGTTATATTTCTGGCAGCAATTTGCTGACAATGTCAGATAATACAAATTCTGTATACAATTTGGTGCCTTTCTGCAATCAAAAATTGATAACAGACTCTGTTCAAAATCTGTCTCCGTAGGCTTTGCTCAGAGTACATTTTATGTATATATATATATATATATATATATATATATATACTAGTGGTCTATATATAGTTAGTAATACTATAGAATAGACGACTACTACTATATA
>NW_012130114.1:93312-106543 GCF_000143395.1 Atta cephalotes | reverse complement strand
TTACGTACGTAACTAACTAAAAACTTAAAGTAATAACTAACGTACTACGTTACGTAATACTAGTCTCGTACGTCGTTCGTTCTCTAGTAGTATATTATTATATATATATATATATATATATATATATATATATATATACGTGGGTCATTTGATAAGTTTGGTAAATTTCCATGAAATGACGCTACAATTCATTTGATGACGCGACATCTCGAAAGATCCACTCTTCGAACCTCTTCAGGCCAAATTTCAGTCAGAAAGGATGCATAGTTCACGTTTGATAGGCATTTGAAATAGGTTGTCTCAAAGTCTGCAAAATATTCATTGACGGCGACAATGACTTCCTCATTTGACGAGAATTTCTTCCCACCGAGCCAAGTTTTTAAGTTTGGGAACAGAAAGAAGTCACACGGGGCCAAATCCGAAGAATAGGGTGAATGAGGAATCAATTCATAGCCCAATTCGTAGTTTTGTCATTGCAACGGTCGACTTATGGGACGGCGCGTTGTCTTGATTGTAGCGCCACTTCATGGAAATTTACCAAACTTATCAAACAACCCACATATATATTTAAATATTATATATTGTATATTATATATTGTATATTCATGTATATCTATAGACGAGTTGCTCCCGACGCACCTGCGTATCGCGGAAGGAATAAGTTGGACCGATGAAGGTGCGATTGCTTCCGGATGGATCAATACTATGAGAGTGTTGAGTAAAAACGAATTCATAAAGGATATGTCAAAGCTAAAATTTCAACTCTATAATGATACTGAAACAGGGGAGTTCGATGAGAACAAGTATGTCTTTGATCCAATTTGCCCAAAGATGATTAATTTGCATGATAAGGCACGAGAGAAACTCGCTGTGTCCGATTTGGTTCGCGACTATCAATTCATCTTTTTGGTAAATATAATACCTAAATATAATTCTTATTTACTGAAATAACTACGTGAAAAAGACAGTTACACATCAGGTATTATGATTGTTACGATGGAAAAATTTCGCTGAAATTATTCCACGTTTTGGAATACTTTAGCAAAATTTCAGCATTTCAGAAAAATTTCAGTTTGATTTCAGCGATTTTTAGCCGAAAAATTCATTTTTAATAAAATTTTAGCAAAAATTTCAACAAAATTTCAGAAAAATTTCAGAATAATTTCAGTTCAATTTCAAGGATTTCTTAGTATTAGCTGAAAAATTCACTGAAATTCAGTGAAATTTTAGAAAATTTTCAACAATTTCGCTGAAATGTTCCAAAACGTGGAATAATTTCAGCGAAATTTTTTTAAGGGAAAAGAAGAATTTATACATATAAAAGTATAAGAGTGAATATCTATAAACAAAGATGGAAAATTGAAAAATTAATAATAAAAGACATTTATTTAGGAAAGATCATTGTGTCTCGGAGCAGCTACGTTAGCGCAGGCGATACGTGTTGCTCGTCTTTGTGGTCCCGTAGTTCTCACGCATTCGATCGCTCCTCGTCATACGGGTTACTTGGCCGGACTCTTGACCGACATCGAGGATGCCGGGAGACTATTAGCTTTCGGTGTTGGAGATCGTCGTTGCGAGTACGAAGCGTATCTCACGAATTTAGGCGTCACTTTGCAACAATGCTCAATGTTTTCAGAAAAGTAAGATATAATGGCTCTTTTGAATTTGTCACAATTACTTAAAAAACATTACGATTCTTTATCTTTAGATACATTTCATCACCATCATCCGTAGAATTGGAAAGAGCGACTGTTGTTCTGGCGACTCCCCCGTGTAGCTATACCGGCGTCCGAGACATTGTTGATTTTGCCGTTGCTCGCGGTGGTGATATTAATTTATTAGAATCGTTAACCAGTGATACAGCGGATGGGATCAAACAGCCCCGCGCTCTTCTGGCCGAACAATTCTCCACGCTCAAATATGCACTAACTAGACCAAATATACAGTTTCTAATATACGAGGTGCATACGATTTTGCCATCCGAAACTACGGAAATGATTCATCAAGTTGTCGAATATGCCAATCAATTAGCCATGGAAAAATACATTCGTGAGCATCTTGTAAGTGGACTTTTTATAGGATATACTTATATCTAAATCGATTGCACATGCAATTATTAATTGCATTTGCATTGAATTATTTATTGTAAACAAGAAAACGTCGTTAATTATTTATGATTATAAAACAAAAAGAAATAATTTCAGGCTCTCAGTAATATTTAAAATGAAATTAGTAATAAAGAAAAGCCACTACAGTTATTGTCAGCGTATACAATTTTAATGTTTAATTTATATCTAATCAATACATAATTCTTCTTATATGTTACATCAAATATTCAACGTTTAAGGTACCCTTAAACATCAAATGTTTCAACTTATTTTAAATTATCCTCAAGGATAAAACAATTTTAATAAAGATGACACACTGATCCTCTATTAGTAGATGACATATATGAGTTTTAAATTTCAAAGCTATTAAAAATGTCCATCTTAACCGCGTTATAATTTATTATGATTATATAATATTACAATTATATATATAATAT
The DNA here is from genome assembly GCF_000143395.1 of Atta cephalotes. NCBI lineage: Eukaryota > Metazoa > Arthropoda > Insecta > Hymenoptera > Formicidae > Atta > Atta cephalotes. Next base: position 103,998 of record NW_012130114.1, on the reverse strand, counting down.
TACAATTATATATATATATGCGTCATTATATTGAAGTTGGCAATGATTTGTCCCAAAAGTATTTTTAAATATGTTACATATTTTTTCACATACGTATTCACTTAATTTCTAAAAATAGTATATATTTTGTTGCCTTACAGCCAAAAAGAAAGACACTATCCAAAGACGGAAAGATTCCAAAGTCGATTAAAACTGATGTACATAAGCAGGAACAATCGCGAGAACATTGGGAGGATCAATCGCAAACGCAACATGAACAAATGTTTTTGTGCAAGCGAGAGGACGAGGAAGATGAAAAGTTGTTGGATATGACTGATATTGTTGTAAGATCATTCATAAGTATAATATACGCGCGTCAAATTGTCATTTAATAATTATCGATCAATACTTAATTATAAAATTAAATATATTATTAGATCCCCGATAGCGATTTGTTCGAAGTGGGAACTATCGATGAAATTTATGGCGAAACGAACGAACATATATTGGATCCGGGCTGTTTCATCGCTGTAATAAAACGAAAGGAAATGATGCAGTTTGATTCGCTTTTCATGATCAAAGTGGCAGAATCAAAAGGACTATTTGGTGATCCTGATAAACAACGAAATTCGAAGCAAAAAGCTGAAATTCCATCGACGACACGTCAAACGTTACAAATCAGTCGCAGAGGTTTCAAGCGTATCAAAGTATGTACTAACTCAAGTATATACTAACAATAGGTACTTATTAGATACCAGCTTGTCTATCTAATATAAAAAGACAATGACGCATATATTGATGCATATATATGAGATAAAGACATAATTATTTAATTCGGTTGCGATCAGTTGATTTATATCAATTGAATTAAGATATATAACTAAAAGCAAAATCAGTCATATTAAAGAACATATTACAAAAGTTGCAAAGTTGCTTTTCTGTTAAATGCAGTTATTAATTACATCATCGGGATACGTTGACTCATTTCAAGTAACTACGATCTTTATAATTTATATTTTCGAATGCATAGGTTGAAATAAATCGCGTAGCAGCGCCTACTCATGCTTGGATGCTGCGAGCTACAAATAAACGTCAACCATGTCCTCGTCACAACCGACACATCGTTCGAGATGAAAAGTCATTATTGATGCAAATACGTGAAACACGAAAACGAGATGCACGTCGATGGTGGCGAGATGCAATCGCCTTTCTGGTTGATTCGAAAAGTCATCAAGATATTATGAAAGATTCCCAGTTTTATGCGATGCGTTCGGATCCATTTACACAAAAACCGCTATACCCTTTTCACGCGAAGAAAATGCCATTAAAATGCTATCATTGACCTTGACAGAGAAACTTGGCATTTGATTTCATCTAGAATTTAATGTAATAATTAATGTAATAATTAATTAATATAATAATGTCGTATAATTGTGCTAATGCTCTTACAATTATTGATATTGGAATGTTGATAAATATAATCAGTCCGTAATGTTGAGAGAAAATATCGTAGGCTTTTAACTTTTGTATATGCACATACACATACACACACACACACACGCGCGCGCGCGCGCGCACACATACATGCACAGAGATTTATGAATAAAATCCGCATATTTTTATCCTAGAGGAAGAAAATAGATTGCAATTCTATACTTTTTAATCATGCGTAGATAACTGAGACATTTATTATTGATTCGATAAGCACTAGCTAGCACATTTTCGTTGTGTATATATCTTTACTCTTTTTTAGGATAATTTCAATGTCATCCTTAATTTCATTAGAATTTCTTCAGGGAATGGAAGTTTACTTTTTAAAAGAGTAAATAAGTTATAGTTACTCGTTACCGAGTAGAAAAAGTAACTCATTAGGTACAATTAGGCCTTACCATTACTTGAGAAAGTAACTTTTCGTTACTTTTCCGTTATTTTTTAAAAATCGCCAACCATAATTGCAGCGAACAGGTCTAGGGTTTTTCTATTAGTTTCAAGTGTTATGAGGGATTTGTGTCCAATCGTGTGCAAAATAATGATAAAAAAGTAACTGTAAAATTCATTACCAAAAAATGTAACTTCGTTACCGTTAGACCAGTTACCAAAGAAAAAAGTATTTATATAAAGTAAAGTTACCAAAAAAGTAACTTATAACTATAATTTCGTTACAAATAATGATCAGTTACTTCTGTTCTCTGTTTCTAATTGGTATGGAAGAAATTTTTGACGACGTACTCTCTAAATTTCTTGGAGTGAAATCTCACTTTTTTGGAGTGAAAAGTCATTTCAAATATTTATTTCAAATATTTATGAAAATACCGTCAATCAAAGTGGAGCGAAATTTCACTTTTTAAAAGAATGAAATTGTTCACTCTTCATTTAGATTTATTCTTCAACTCTAAAAAGAGTGACTTTTCTCGGAGAGAGAATGTTTTGTAACTTATGTAATCATAAAGTCGCAGGCATTTTTTGACTAAATCTTGAAATCTCTAAATACTTTATCTGTACAGGAGTACAAACATATTGAAGATTGAAGACATGAATTTCAATTTATTACATTTTATTAACGTTTTCAATAGAAATTAATTTCTTTCATTATCCTAAAGTACCTGTACAAAAAACCTTAACCTTTGTTCGTAACCTTTTGATTTCTATTTTATGTATGTACAAAGATATAAACAAGCTTATCTCTATTAGATTCATTCTCAAGTTTGTCAAACATTTGATGTTGTTCATACACTCAAAACAATTAAACACAGTTAATAATTGGCAATTATAAACGGCATTTGTACGAGAACAAGAACTGAGAAGGCGTTCTTTGGCGTGATTTGGCGAGATTTTTGTACTTTAAGTTGTAATAAAGTTTAGAGCATTAAAAATTTTTTACATAAAAATGAAAACTTTTTACTTTTTGTCTTAGTGAAAGAATTTATTCAATTAAAGTGAATATTTCCTTCACGTAGAGTGAACTGATCAGTGACTCCAGGATTAGAATGAAAATTTCATTCGAAAAAATTTAGAGAACAATTTTGTGGAAATTACGAGATTTTTTTCGAGAACTAAATATAGTAAACATTGATCTCACTCCATAATCAAATACATGTTCGATGTCAATATCAAATATAAATCTAAATCGAACTTTTATTTATAATATATATGTGACTTTTTTACTTTTGTAAAAATCAACATTTGATTTATTTCTCAATATAGTCTCCTTTTAAAAAATCACTGATTTATCAAACTGTCCATAATTATAATACTGCTGTATAACAAATGCATATAGTTCTTACGATTGGCTCCAAACTTATCTTTTGAATTTGTTTATGATAAAGTTATTAAAATGGTTAATTGTTTATAAAAAGTAGATGCGATTGTGCTTCGACGCAAGCGTTTTATACACAGAAAACACGCGTCCCGAATATATGCCTCCACACATGATGACACATATCTGTATGCATGCATACATGAATGTGTTCAAACATTGACGTATTTATAATACGATTGTCATTTTGCGATTAATCAAATCGCATTGAGAATGTGAGAATACAAACAATAATTATAAATCAATAATATTGGTGATTTAATTGGATCAATTAGCTTGGAAAAACACGCAAGTTTTTTCAAATATATAAAATTATTCAAAATAAATAATTTTATTTATGTTACAAATAGTAATAGATGTAGTAAGGTGTCATATTGTAAAGCAGGAAGAAAAGTACGTGTATGGTGTACGTAATTAAATGACATGTGTGCTGTAGAAAATTGAATGATAATGCGTTAATGATAAATGTCGATTTGAGGAGACTTGACGTCGAAGCAACTTTTAAGAGTGGAAAACATAAATTAAAATTATCTTATAAACATCAAGAGTTGGATATTAGCCGATAAGTATGTATTCAATATGGGCAAAGTTAGGATTATCACTTGAACGTGGCATTAAGATGCGATACAATTTATTATTACATCGCAACGTTACCAAAGAAGTTGTCATAGAATCGGTATCTGCAATATTTTTATCAGATTTTTCTTTTTCTTTTTTCTCTCTTCTCTGCCTTTCTAATTGAAATCTTTTTTCAGAAATATGATTTGTATCGGCTTGATAAAGGACCTGAGAAATCTACATTAAATAAAAAAGATGCTACATATGCACTGAAGACAATGAATTATATACGTCGGATGGAAAGCAGAGCTGCAGAGCTGTATAGACAGCGGTTCATTCATGGTTTCTTACATTTATACAATGGTCAGGTAGATGAGAAAAATCTAGATGATGCGATGTGAACCAATAATTGTGCAACATACATATTATGAATGAAAAATGAAAACAATATTTGTAATACATATTCTAGGAAGCTGTAGCTGTAGGTCTAAAAATGGCTCTAGCTGAACAAGATACTCTTATTTCGGCATACAGATGCCATGGTTTCATTGTTGTGTTCGATGTCCCAAGTCACACGGTTTTTGCGGAACTTATGGGTCGTAAGACAGGTACGTCCAAGGGTAAGGGTGGCTCGATGCATATGTATGCTCCGCGGTTTTATGGTGGCGAAGGTATCGTCGGCGGACAGGTAAATGCTTTCACTTTTATTATACTTTCGGCTTTTATTATTCAATTTAAATCTCATCAAGTATCTATTAATTACTTTATTATCTTATTACAATTAGGTACCTATCGGCACTGGTATAGCTTTGGCCCACAAATACAATGGTACAGGTGGCGTATCCTATACGTTGTATGGTGACGGTGCAGCTTCGCAGGGTCAACTTTTTGAAGCTTGGAACATGGCGAAGCTCTGGAATCTACCAATAGTCTATATTTGCGAAAATAATAAATATAGTATGGGTACGGCCGTGCATCGACATTCCGCCAATACTCGGCTTTATACGCGCGGAGACCTCATACCAGGAATGAAAGTAAATGCACATACATTACTAATTCGCATGCTTTGTCTAACATTACTCTATAGTTTTGTTCTATTATTTATATAAAAAAAAACCAAAAATGCTCTTACTAGATAAGATAATGTCATGTTCATTACATCATCCAATATCCACGCTACAATATATACCTACACCCGAAATGTACATTCCATCGCGCATAGGTTGATGGGATGAAAGTCATAGATGTACGAGAAGCCGCACGCTTTAGCAAAGATTATGCACTCAGAAACGGCCCGATTGTGTTGGAGATGGTAACTTATCGTTATTTTGGACATAGTATGAGTGATCCTGGTTTTTCGTATCGCACTAGAAAAGAGATTAAAACTGTGCAAACCGAGCAAGATCCAATCATGTTATTTACCAAACTCCTCATAGAGAAAGGCCTTATGACCGAAAAAGAAATCGAAGTATACATTTGAAAACAAAACTAAAAATATTCTCAAACTTTACTGTATAATATACATATGTATATAAATATATAAATATATACATATATATATATATATATATTTTTTTAATTCTTTTATATATATATATTTTTAATTCTTTTTTAAAATGAATAAAGTTATGCTTTAAATTTTAATTTACGATGACAACTGACGCAAAATGATAACTGTGTTTTAATTTAATTATTTATTATGTGTTCAGGACATACGAACATCAGTTTACAAAGAAATCGAGGAGCACATAGAACGAGCTAAAACCGATCAGTGGCCAGAAATATCGGAAATCTCGGCCGACCTTTATGTCAAACCATTAGAAAAAATTCGGGGTAAAGTTCCTTGGGAATTATTTTGAAAGGTGACATAAAGGATTATTAATTATTCTGTGATTTCTTATACTTTCGTAAGATTTAAATTACTCATGTTTGACATGTTCACATGACTATGTATGTACTTTTGCTAAAAATATTTCACGCATACAGAGGCGAAACACGTATCTTTTAATGACTTTTAAAATTGTGGAGCAGCAATCTGAAACTTTTTAAAAGCTGTCAATAAAAGCGATTCTTCTTTTTTTTTTGAGCTCGACTAATTACAACCAAAAGTAACATTAACATATTAAAGAAATCCTAATTAGACGAATAATTTCACTAATTAGATGAATAATTTCACGTAATAGAATTCTTAAAAATTTAATCAAAGTATATGATTGATCGATTTGAAATATAATTAAGTGTATTAATAGATATTCATTCAAGCAATTATTACAAGAATGATTTAACTGCATAATAATAATAAATCTGCATGGAGATCAAATCAATCATAGAGAAAAGTACATTGAACTAATTATTTACGTAATTCAATGCAATGGAGCGATATAGTCATAAGCATATTTACAAAATTAACTGAATCATTATTGATAATAAATGAACATGAATGTAACTTAAAAATAATAGGACTTAAAAATAATAGGAATAAATTATTAACGATATTTCACTTTGATTTAGAGCGAGAAAATGTTTTATGGAGCTATCAACAGATGGCGCGTATACTCGTAAGAGATATTCGACGTCTACTTATAAAGCGAGGATGATCAAATGGTCTTTTTATACACTTCTTGCCACATCATGGCGACAAACATTCTTTTCAAAGCAACTACTAATCAATCGATCTACTTATATATGATAGAAAGTTTTAATGATTAATTAAATCATGTTACAAAGAGTAACGGAATCGAATAAATTTAATGAATTGTCATATTAGATAAATTATTAAGTCTACTTTACTCAAAGACAAAGTAGAGATTATCTCAAAATTGTTATTATCAACGATTTTTGAATTGTTGTTACTTTGTAGAATAGTCCAGTCAAATGTTAAAATCAATCTATTCTACTGCAGATTTATTTCATCGTGCTCATAAAATTATTTTAATTGACGATACAATTATGTTTGTTTACTATCAATAATAGTTTAGTCAACTATATAAATATTTTATAGAAATAAATTCAATATTTTTATTTAATACAAGGAAAATATTAAAAGGAGATTAAAATGTTTCTTGACACAACCCAACAGTTAGTTCGTCATATTTAACTCTGAGATTGAATTTGTTTACTTCAATTCGGGTTGAATTTCCTGATCTTTTTTTATAGTGTAGTTGATATTCATGACGATATTCATGTAGCAGTCTATATTCTCGTTTCAGAAACGATTCATATGAAACAAATAGTTTAGGTTTGGATACGTTTAATATTATAATTATCATATTTGCATTTGTTATTGACTTTTCATGCCGAGTAAACGTGCGGTGCAGGTTACATTACGTAGGAGAATCCTCTCGATTTCATGTGTTACAAATAAATATTCAATATACATATTCAATATACATATAATAAACCTACACGAATTAGCCTTGATTCCGACTGTTTTTCGATTGATCTGATATTGATGTCACGAAAGCAATTGCAATCGATCTTCCATATAGAGATTTGAAGAATTTTTCAGTAAAGTCAATGTCCTCTTTACGAGATCGCGCTAGATAGAGAGCAGATTAAAAGAATGAGTCTTGTCATTTCTTTCGTCGACGAAGAAAAAATGATCAATTAAAACTGATGATCGTTTTAAATGACGAGAGAGTGAGAATTAGAGAGTAGAACAGAGAACGGCAGAACGACGAAATGGATAATGGTAACGGTAGCTAGACTCGATGAATGAGTCAGATCGAGAAAGAGGCGTAGGGGAAGCGCGACGGAGCTAACATGGTAAAACCAACGCGCGAAGATGTACGAGACAGACGAGACTGGATACGAACGTCTCTGCGGGAGTCGTCTTATGTCCCTCGCACGTGTCACGTCGCGCTAATTGAATTCTAACGAGACGACAATCACTTGACGTTACATGGATGATATCGAGTCCGAGGATCATTCGAGAATCAATGCATCTCTATTTATCAACGTTCCTTTCATTTTAACCGCGCAGCTGATACGCAGTTCAAACGAATCTCTTCGTCCTGCGTGACCCTCTCGAGTCTCAGGAAAAGCTCTGCTTGAACCTGGTAAGTATCCTCTTCTTTCTTTTTTGTAAATTTCCTTCTTTCGGTACATCTCTCCATAATTATATTCTACGTACTTTGCCACCCGTAGGAAAGTTCAGTTCCAGTAGTTCTTACTTATAATTTGTGCTACGCCCCTAAGTTTGATTTAATTAGAGCTCAAAATTAATTCAAGTTTAAATAAAAGCTACAGCGAATGAATCGAAAGGGCGATACTTGAGAATTTGCAGAATAAAGAATACGTGAGGAGGACGAACGGTCGAGCGTTTAAAGTTAATAAAACTCAACGGGCAACGAGGCAAACACGGCTGCGTCATCGAATAAAACGTTCAAGGAATTCTTCGCCTGGATAGACAACGATAGCTCGGATCGAAGTAATTTAGACGACGTGACGTCGTGTTTTGCGCCGGATATTTAGTATGATAGAAAGACGATCTGTTTTACATGTCATATTAATGACTCATTTTTTTCAATTTCTAGTGCAAAATATCATATATTATATATGAGTTGTACATTTTACGTTGTATTCTTGAATTAATACACATTGTGTTAATTACGTTATATATTGTACACATAAAATAGTTTAGCAACTATTTTTATAACAGTAGATAAATATTATGTTATGTAGAATAATAGATACGAGATAGGAAATATCTCACTTATATGGTTTATACTATTGAAAATTAAATGCTTGATAAAGCCTTATCTGCAATGGTTGTATCTCGCGCGGTACATCCTGTAGGAACTAAAATATAAAAATGTCGCTAATATAAGTGAGTTCTATAATATATTAAAACATGCTTCCCTGTATTGATATAAAAAACTGCGACCTGCCGGAGAAAAGGAAGGTAAACAAATAGTTGTCTTTCTAACTCTTTTTTACAAAAAAAAAATCAGTATTAGCCAATCAGCGAGTCCCTAACAAAGAAATATTATAATTTTTACCAGAGTGTAATTGTTGGAGACTGAGTGGAACACCTCTACTCTTCTAATGGTGCGCTCCAGTACATTATAGACTTCACTAGTTAATATAGTAAGCTTTACTATTGTTATAAATCCTTTTGATGGAAAATTTCAGGCTTCTCAGGCAATTATTTCTTAAAAGCAAGCACGTGAGTGCACCGACACAGATACAACAATATGGAAATCGACATGAATATTAACGATATATTGCAAGTACTGCGAGGTATGTATAAACAGAACAACAAATATGGGAAATTTTTTATGTTCTTCGCAAATGAATGTAAACTATTGCGGGATGTATACATAGGTGTATACTCTGTTGACAGAAATGATAACGTTTCTGGAATGTCTTGGCGACGCGCAGCTTCCGCTTACGCTCGAGAGTTTGAGGGAGAAGCTGTTGGTACGGTCGAAAAATATTTTAAGCGCCACGATGGCTCGAGCGTCATCCCCGGAACCTTACTTGGATATGAAGTCCGGGCCGAAAAGCTTATTGTTGACCAAGAGTGAAGCCGATTCAGAAGAATACGTTGGAATGGAAGAATCTCAAAAGCGTACCCAGATCCATCCTCGCACGCATACTCATCAGGATTATTACGAAACCTTCGAAAATGATGGCTCTCTCCAGACCGCAAGCGCGTCATCGATCACGAATGTGAAATATTTCGAGCAAAGCGACGATCGGGACGAGGGGGGCCAGATGCTGATCGGAATTTACAAAAATGTTTCGGCGATGCAAATTAAAAGCAAGTGTTACAAATGCGGCCCGCTCTATAGGAAAGAAGGAAAGAAATTGTTTCTATCAGAAAGTCGTGCTTGCTGGATCGCATTGGTTGGATCGCATCTGCTCATCTATCGAAGCGAACGGCATAATCGACCGTATGCGATCTATTCGATTCGGGGATATAAGGCCCGTCCGGCGCCAAATATGATTCCCCGTGACCGACAAAAGAGCGAATCAGCCTTCGAGATATATAGTCCTGGAAACCAAACGTTACAGTTTATTGCGAGAACGCCTGAGGAGATGGATCAATGGATAGCAAAAATCTGTGAAATAGAATGTTGCAATGAGAGCGAAAAGAACAAAGCAATGGAAGCTCACGAAAAGAAAAAGCAGGCTACTATCGTCGAATCCTCGCTAACAGATCACAGCTGTAGCGCGACTGAGGCAACGCGACATCAAGATGCTGAAAAATTAGTTGTTGTCGATAATTTAACGGTCAAAGCCGAATTGCCGAGTAACAGAAACAAAGTTGAGCGAAAAGAGAACACAGACGAAAAGGCGCCTTCGCTACCTGCCCGAATATCTCGAAGGCTTCCCTCTTTACCTCCCGATAACGAGATTACAGTGTCCTCTTATAAAGCAACCGTCGATGGTGATGACGACGATGATGATGACATTTATCACAGAATCGAAGATCTAAGAAATGAAATGCGTTATCAAAATATGATATTACCAAAAGAAAAGCAGGTTAGTGTTAGTGACGAAAAGCAGGAGGAAGCTATCGCATATGATGACATTGGTGCGCGCAAAAAAAACGAGAGAAATGAGAAGCTGAAGGAAAGTAAATCCTGTCCTGTGTCCTGTGATGCAATATCGTCTCAAGAAACGTACGACGATATCGTTACACTTTTGCGAATAGACGCTACTAGGATCGAGTCGAAACGAAACTTGGATAATGATTCATCTATCGATGTATCTATCACTGATGGGGCGATCGAAAAAAAAGAAGAATTTTACGACGATGTGGAAGTAAGCCTAGTATTAATGATTGCAATTAACGCTTTGCAAAGCAATGCTTCTCTCTCTCTCTC
>NW_012130114.1:91665-93111 GCF_000143395.1 Atta cephalotes | reverse complement strand
TCTCTCTCTCTCTCTCTCTCTCTCTCTCTCTCTCTCTCTCTCTCTCTCTCTCTCGCTCTTTCTCTCAGTAGAGCAATAAGTGAATTTTTACCATTCATATTATAGTTACTTTATTAAATGACTAATCAAAACTTGTGTAATATTGCAAAAATAAGTGCAGTTAATAAAATTATATGAGTTTTCGTTTTGTTTCGATACAGAGCTTGATTCCACACGGAAGATTCGTCAAAGATCGTGTCAAGATCGAAACGTCGTGCAAGTTTCAACAAAAAAAGTCCTTTCTGGATAGAGTTTTGAGTAGAAGAGAATCTTCCAGCAAAGAAACGGACAAGAGAGAAAGATATCGTTGCAAAGATAAAATTTCGTCGAATTCAGCATCATCTTTGGATACGGAAAAAGTGCCTACTTACGACGACGTATCCGATCTGACGTCGAAACAGGATTATCAGGCATTCTTAACGGACGAGGGCGAGGAATTGCCGGAATATAATCATCCTCCTGCACCTAGGCCAATTTATCAAGTAAAATTGCCCGTGAAAGATCAAAATGAAACACAAGAATTTTACGATGATGTTAGTGTCTATCAAGAAGGGCATAATAAAAATCCTCAGCAGGTAAAATGTCGACTTACGATGATAAGAATTTGTTTGTTTCATTAATAGAAATGTGACTTCCTTTAATTAAAATGTACTCTCTTTCGATAGCAAATAATCTTGTTTTACAGTCAATACGGGATTCATGTAGTACGAAAGTAAATGAATTCAACGCGATATTTGATACAGAATTGGAAACAAATACCCGAGAAAAGACGGAGCATTATCAGTCACCAAGAAGCGACTTATGTATTCGCGACGATGCTGATGAGAATGAACAATTGTACGACGATATAGCGTTATGGGCCGACTTCACGGCACGACAAAGAGACATTATCGGCAAGAGAGAGACCGAAGATACTAAATCAGTCAGTTTGGACAAAAAGGCTTGGAATCGATTTGCCGTCAACCGAAAATCACGAGTCACGAGCGATTTTAACTGCTCCACCGAATCAAATAAACAAGACGGTAACGAGGGAAGTGATGAAATCGAGGATTCGCCTGAGAATAGTGGAGCGATCAAACGAAATACCTTTCAAAAATTGATCAGCAGAATGGAAAACTCTCTCGCTAAAGTTTCCGCGAGAAGTCCGTCTTCGCTCTCAACGGGCAAGTCAAGTGTATCAAGTAATAGCTCGTAAAGATTGAATTTGTGTCAACTTTCACGTCTCGTCTCGAAAGAATCTATATATAAAATATACAATTTTAAAATTAGATTCACTATACATATAAAAGATTAATAAACTTATGCATGTAATATGCAAGTGAGCAAGTAACATAAAGCGAATGTATTTAATAATATTATAGTAATTATATATATATATATATATATATATATATATATATATATATA
>NW_012130114.1:80645-83677 GCF_000143395.1 Atta cephalotes | reverse complement strand
ATATATATATATATATATATATATATATATANACCCCCCTATATACAATATATACCTCCTATATATCCTGATAGCTAAACTTGTGAAGACAGAGTTTTGAACTGCTACTAATTTTTGATTGTAGAAAGATAATAAAATTCTTGTAGATTGTATTATCAGATAATATCAGCAAACTGCTGTCAAAAATAAGACAAAACGTGCTGATATATCACATGCTGTATCAGCAAATTCGTAACTTAACAGAAACTTAACAGAGCCTGCTGACATAACCTGACGGTAGATTCGTTTCTCAAAATATAATATGAGAAATTAGTTATAAAATAGTAAAAAAAATATTCGGAGATTCAGAAAGCACATTCCGAAAAAGCTTGGGAATCTTTAGGAGATTTGCCTATTCGATTTAGATTTACATATGCCAATTCTTATAAGATTTCTGGACGTTTTCTTCTTACAAGAAACAAGTCCATCTCATGACTATATGAAACTGACTGATTTTGCTCGGTTTCTGCTGTCAATCTGCTGTCAAGTTATGTCAGCAGATTTTACTTGGTTTCTACTTGCAATCTGCTATCAGATTCTAACTGTCGAATTCTGTTTTATTTCTTATTGTCAGTCTGTTTGTATAGGATATATTAACAACTAGGTTCTGTTGGCAGAACAGGAGCAGAATGCGACATCAGTTGTGCTTAGTCTGCTAATATTTTCTGATCAAGTCTGCTACCAGTCTGTCGATATCCTGCTAACTCTGAATATCTAAACAGTTTAAAACAGATTCGGATCCGAAAGATCCAATTTTGATACTTTATCTCGAATCTATTTCTATCTCGGATATCTGGATACTCGGATAAACGGATAACATTGGTCAACATGATTTTTGCTGTTTGAACAAAAGATACCATTTCTGATATATTTTCGCGTGCTGAACACGAATCCGGCAATAAAATTGGTCTATCATGTCAGGTTTTTGCGAAAAGTGAAGTTAAAGGTGTCAAAATTGACATTTTTTTGACATATTTGTGATTTTTTTGCTAGCGAAATAAATTTTTTTTCTACGTTTATGGCATCTTAAAGTGCCAACTTTTATCTTTAAAATATATTTTTTTTAACGCCATACGTTTTTTTTCACTGAGATAATTTCTGCTAATCATCAAAGAAAAATGTTTCGTGCCAAAAATGTTTTTGAAAAAGTTTTAAGAATCGTGAAATGATTTTAGTAGCTAGATTTTTAAGGTCATTAAATTCGAATCTGAAGTCAAAATTTCGAAATTCAAAATGGAGGATCTAATATGGCGGAAAAATTTGTCCTCGCAAAAAAATGTTTCACTAAAATTTGTCATTTGCGCTTTAATTTAATTTAAAAAATATTGTTTACAATTTAATTTTAGAATTTTAAACATTTGTAAAAAAATTTCAAGTTTAAATTAAGTAAAAATATTGTTACTGGGCAGAGAAAGTCCTGCATTTTGTTTTTTATTCTGTAGATCATTTAGCCATAAAAAGAGCAATTTTACAATCTTTCTATATTTTCCAGAGTGCACCACGTAGAGGCAATCTACATTACACTCTTTTTTTTCATTTTATATATATATTTTTTTTCATTGTTTTCATTATCTATATTATTTTTATTGTTTTTAAATTTCTTCAGATTTATAATTTTATATATATAAATTATTTCATCTTTTTTCTTAAATTATAATAATTAAAGTATTGTAAATGTTATTTAACTTTACTAGGGTTACTTTAGTTACATATTGTCAAAGCAGCGTCTTATACACTTAAGACACTAACAGTGAATGGGTCAAGGAGAACAAAAAAGTCTTACACTATTTTGAAATATCCGCTAGTTTTCGAATTAAAAAAGGAAACATCTAAGCCAATGTGGGGTTAAGCTGCGCCACGCGAATTCGTAATATGTCCCAGCCCCGTTGCGCTTCATTCCACAGCAACGGCGCGCAGGGAGAGATGGGGACGGGGGGGGGGGGGGAGGGAGAGGAAAAAAATAGCGAAGATTTTTAAGACTTTTGTTCTTCTATTCACTGTTGATGTCTTAAGTGTGAGGAATTGAAAAAAACTTCATAAAAGAAAGCGTATGACACTATTCTTTGATAATATATAACTAAAGCCCTAGTAAAGTTAAATAACATTTACAATACTTTAGTAACTTCAATTTAAGAGAAAAGATAAAAAAAAATTATATATATAAAATTATAAATCTGAAGAAATTTAAAAAGCAATAAAAATAATCTAGATAATAAAAACAATGAAAAAATATAAATAAAAAGATATAAAATAAAATGGCTAAATGGTCTGGATATAAAAAATAGAATGCAGGATTTTCTCTGCCCAGTTAACAATTTTTTTACTTAATTTAAACTTGAAATTCTTTTACAAAATTCTAAAATTAATATTGTAAACAATATTTTTAAAATTAAATTAAAGCGCAAATGACAAATTTTAGTCATAAAAATTTTTTTACGAGGACAAATTTTTCCGCCATATTGGATCTTCTATTTTGAATTTCGAAATTTTGACTTCAGATTCGAATTTAGTGACCTTAAAAACTTTGTTACTAAAATCATTACACAATTTTTAAAACTTTTTCAAAAATTTTTGGCACGAAACATTTTTCTTTGATGATTACACAGAGATTATCTCAGGGGAAAAAAACATATGGCGTTAAAAAAAATATATTTTAAAGATAAAAGTTGGCACTTTAAGATGCCGTAAACGTAGAAAAAAAATTTATTTCGCTAGCAAAAAAATCACAAATATGTCAAAAAAATGTCAATTTTGATTTTAACTTCACTTTTCGCAAAAACTGACGTGATAGATCAATTTCATTGCTGAATTCGTGTTCAGCGCGCGAAAATACATCGGAAATGGTATCTTTTGTTCAAACAGCAGAAAAAAAGTCTTAAAACGTCAACCTGTGTAATCGTCTCTACATATATATATTTTTATGTAAATCCTCTGTATGTGTGTGTGTGTGTGTGTGTGTGTGTGTGTGTGTGTGTGTGTGTGTGTGTGTGTGT
>NW_012130114.1:75174-77143 GCF_000143395.1 Atta cephalotes | reverse complement strand
TATATATATATATATATATATATATACATATGATTTTTGCTTAATGACAATTGCAAAATGATAGTTTCTCGATTATGATTGATCGATTATATGCGGAATTGCTATTTCTGTGCGATATTTGTTCAAGAATAAGGCCCCTGGATCTTAATTTTCAATCAGTTCAGCTTTTCCAGATTTTCTCTTGGAAGATACGATCCAATACGGTATACAAGCAGCTATTCATACAGAGATCCATTCGGTAAATTTAGATCATGTGACCAGCAGATAAAAAAGCAATGGATGTGTTATCCACTGCATAAACGGATACACCCCATGTGTGATGTGACCATGCAGTGCTAGCGCCACATTTACCTCTTGCGCCAAAAATTTCAAAAGGATTTCCTTCACTCCATAGCGGTGACGATGACGACATTTCTTACACATTAAAAGTTTCAGATTCGTATTTTGCGTCGCAATAGCTTCGCTCGTAGGGTATGTAGAGAAAAAAATAAAAACACGTACTATACAACCGGAGTGTATGCTATCGATTAAGCGTACATAGAACGTGATCGGTTCTGCCCTTATTGAGATATGATCATCTCGGTCCTCCACAATTCGCATGTATATTGTTTCGATTACTACTGCAAACGAGATAAAAACCATATTTATAAATTTTTCGTTTTTTATCTCGTTTGTAAGTAGTAATCGAAATATTGGACTGCTCAGCAAACGAGAATGAATTGAAATGGATTCAGATTTTCGGAAATATTGATTCACGAATGTTAAAATGAACTTTTCAATTCTGAATGCATTTTTATTCATTTATAGGAATTGCATGGAGCATATCTCTATGCCTTTCAATCTAAAAATAATAATATTTTTCTGTCCATTGTGAATACTGTTCAATTTAAAATTTTGAATAGGAAATGCAGTTTTTCAATCCAATTGCATCCGATTGAATTTAATTGAATTCAAAAAAAGTATTCGTTATTTAAAATACGCATACGAATAGAAAAAAATTTCAATCCATTTTAATCCATTCTCATTTGTGGGTGGAGTGTGCGTTCCAAAACTCGATCTATTTGATCAATCCCAAAGACCCTCAACTCAAAGTGGTACAATGTGAAGGTATATATGTATCAGTATATGTATCACACTTAAGGCGATGTCTGAATGAACATGCATATATATGAAGAGCAGGAGTGGTGCAGTAGCGGCGGGGAACGAAGCAAGACGGAACGAGTCGGTGACAATCCGACATTTCGGATATTCGGAAAGGAGCGAGTAAGAGCGAGGCGACACACTCATTGTCAGTGCGAGATCAAAGCGTGAAGAAATGAAAGCCACCGCGCGGATTTTAACACTGACGTATCGATAAATCTGCACTGTACGTACGCTTGAGAATACTTTTTTAATTTTGGAACAAATACATTATATTCTGCCTATACAGTGTTCGGTGAGACTTGTGCCATAAAGCATGTGTAGATAGAACGGACTAAACTGAGTCGAAAAGACCTCTATCATTTTGCAATTTTCACAATAGTTAACAAGATATTAATTACTTAATAATTAAAAATCGCTTAATATTGATTATTCAATAATTTTTTACTCAAATACTATTAATTTTATAGAAAAACAGCAAGAGACAAAAATTGTTTATTTTCTTCTCATAAAGTTCTGAGAATTTTTTCAGAATTTTTAATACTGTATTTTCTCATGTTGGTAAAAATAAGAAAATGCAATACTAAAAAGTTGATAAAAAATTCTTAGAACTTTATGAAAAGAACATCAACCATTTTTGTCTGCTGCAGTTTTTCTGTAAAATAGAATAGTATTTGAAATAAAAAATTATTGAAGACCAATTTTCGGCAATTTTTAATAATTAATATCTCGTTAACTATATTGCAAAATGGTAAAGGACTTTTCAACTCAGTTTAATTCGCTCTATCTACACACGCTTTATGATAGAAGCTTGCCGGATACCCTCTGT
>NW_012130114.1:65041-68315 GCF_000143395.1 Atta cephalotes | reverse complement strand
GAGAGAGAGAGAGAGTCGAACTTTTTCGAATAATGATGCTCCGAACAATAAATCTGACGACTTCTTACAATTTATACATATACATGTATATCTGTATGTACACACATCATATATGTATATACGAATTGTAAGAAAAAATATATGTGCATTTTCATGAATATACATGCGCGCGCGCGCGTGTGTGTGTGTGTGTGTGTGCGTGCGCGCGCGCGCGCGCGTGCATCGAATATGATGTAATATATAAAGATATTCATCTGAAACATCTGAAAAATGTGCACAAATTTTAGACTTTCAGTTCGCGATCTAAATTTATTCGTTTTCTAGTACATACTATGAGTTTTTCAGAATATTTTTCTTTTTTATTATCTAACATTCTTATATTTTCTGCGTCTATTCATTTTTTCATTTCACGTTCTTAGACTCGATAGACAGCATTCTATATAAAAATAAAACGTTATATCAGAAAATCGCTTAATTATACTTTTTTTTGTTTAGTATATTTGTCTTGTCCTTTTTTTTCTCTTCACTATCCTTCAGTGCTTGTTCATTATGTATTAATTTTTTATTTACATACAACGCGTATAATTAGTATTTTTGTACCCTGGAAGACTATGCGGTACAAATATTCAAAAACGATGCAGCAATGTAGAAATGATCGTAAAATGTAAATTAAAATAGTTTAAACGAAAGAATAGTCGATTAAAACATTTAGAAGAGATATTACAAAGCCATCAGTGTAATGTGACAATTTGCCGGGAATCCTCGAAGTCACTTCGCGTTTGTATTCGTGTATAGTATAATATATAACTACTAAACTAAAAAACTTTCAGCATCCTCTTCTCTCTTTCCTCAAAATGATGTTTATTGCTTCGATAATATCAAGTAAAAAAGTAGCATTTGGAGAGACAGGAAGGTTCGTAGATGATAAGCAAGACGAAAAAAGTTGGAGATTATATTTAAAATTTGTTTCGAAAATACAAACTGAATCGAGCACTCAATATCTGAATGTATCGCATTGTAAAGATTCGTTCGCGTTTGCTTCCTACATAAGACATACTTATATTTCGGAAAAGATCATACTGCTATTGGACAAAAAGAAATTCGTACTTCGAGGTCAGCCGGTCGTTTCACTCGTATGACTTGTACACCTTGTCACGCATCTAATCTATTTGAGAAAAACAAGAATTTGTGAGCGTTTGTACTATGTCGAGGAATTTGTTTGTTTTTTCATCAATCCTGTTAACATATTTGTGTTACATAAACTTTGTAATTATGCATACGCAATCACGCATACACTCGTAGCACACACTCATAGCGACAAGGCGTCGATTAAAGATAAGCCAAAAAGACTAAACAGAATGATAAAAAATAACGATGCGTCTTGGTCTATGCAAAATCTTCCATTGAACGAAATGTTCTTATTGGCTATATTTAATATGTTACGCAAATGCATTTCGCAAAAAGTGACTGCTTTAGAAATTCTTCGACAAGTAAGAAATAGATTTTGACAACAAGCAATAACGCACGTTCATCCCTTCAACTTTTGTTTTTTGCACGAATTAATTAATAAAATTACATTCGCACTTGCGATACTCGCGTTTTATGATGGAATAAATTCACTTTTCTTTCTTTTTCTTTGCCCTATATCTTTAATACAGATAATTGAAAGTTTTGATACTGCACATAGAAAAATATGTTTCTCATTGTCATCTCTGCTCCTGAGAGATTCACATCCGAGTACATCGAAATGGTGTCACGCTCTTTTTTTTTAATTTTTTTACTATCCTTGTCAAATAGTTTTATGACGACTAATTAGTTTTTAAATGGTCGTCTTTTATACGATCTACCATTCATCGATATATTCGCAGTTCGTAACAAAAATGAATTGATAAACAAAATAGCAGATTGATACAACAATAAAAAAAATACTTTACAAGTATACGTACATTTATGGCAAGAGAACGGAAGAGACAAAATGCCAAAAATTATTTAGCATTATTCGCGCTTCGAGCAGATTATAAAAGAGTACTTACGGATTTCACATCATAAGATGGTAAATTATTGAACAATTGTAAATACATGAAGGAAATAAGCTACGCATTATACATGATTCACATCAAATGTAAATCAGTATTGACTTGAAAAAGTTTTTTAGTCTTTTTTTTGCGGTTTCGCATAAAACTAGTAAGCGCGTCGCAAGAGAATCGGATCTTATTTTCTCTATGTTGCTTCTAATCTTACTATTATCATTATTGTTATTATTACTAATATTATTATTGTTTTGTTATTTTAATATTATGATTATTGTTATTACTATGAGTTTATTATCATCATCATCATCATCATCATCATCATCATCATCATCATCATCATCAGCAGCAGCAGCATCACCTTTTATAAAATTCATCTTCATAATTGATCGCTTTTAATTAAGAAAACCAAGTATAAGATGTCACCGAGACATCAAATAGAATGAGCATGCCTAATACTTCATAGAAATGACATTTCAATAACCGTGTTTGTTTCCTGTAATTACTAAAATTAATCAACATTCGATTTGGAAAAAAAAATGAATCGAATACATTATATTTTCTTTCAGAAGAGAAAAAGGCACATAAACGAAATATGGTATTCTCGTTCATCGAATATGATAAACACATTCACATATGATACAGATAAATTGTATTTATTCCTTTTGGCTTTTGATTTTTTAAAAAAATGAAGAAATTTCATTGACAGATACGAAGTATACTTGATAATCAAAGATATATGTTACATCCCAGAATTCAAGCTATTCCGATAATATTTTGACGCTTGTAGTTGCAAAAAAAGATATAAGAAACAAAAACGAAAAAGATGATCGAATCAACATCGTGGAGGCGGACAAGTGTACACGTAGTTCCGAGAACGGAGAGGCACAACGCGCCGCTTTTTCGACTTAGACCTTATCATGGAAAACTATACGGATGCGGAAAATCCAGCGCAATATAAAGGCACCGGAAAAGTATTCCTCCTTTTTTTTTTTAGAAACTCATCAACTATTATCTTTCCTTTTTCTACAGGAACATTACTACATCTATGCAGCTCGACGAAACGATTGTTTCTATAAACCATAAGAATAAATTCGCCTCGTCGAGAATGGAATAATTTTTAGCTATCCTTCAAAATAGATCTTGAGCCATTCATTTGTTTGAATAGTATGTCGAACTTTGGAAATATTTGCTTCTTTCTCTCATCCGCTTTCCTTTCTCCTCTTTCTCTCTCTCTCTCTCTC
>NW_012130114.1:55679-60747 GCF_000143395.1 Atta cephalotes | reverse complement strand
CTCTCTCTCTCTCTCTCTCTCTCTCTCTCTCTCTCTCTCTCTCTCTCATCGAATCACTTAGTTTCTAAGTTACATCGACTTTTCATAAAAATATCTTCTTTTTCCTCGTCGCACACGACGTATGGCAAGAATTTTTGACTTGTAGTCAAATTTCTACTCTAGAGTTTCCGTGGAAAATTAGTACTTTTCCCATGTACTTTTTGTTTGTGCTATAAAGAGCATATAAGTGTCTATGACTGTTTTTTATTTTTTATATATTATTATTCGAAAAAAGCATTTTTTTCTAAAAGATACGCTTTATTATATCTCACAAATTGCTCCTATAATACATTTATAAACAGGATGTCCAATTATATAATCGATGAAGTAAAATTTTTTTCAAAACTCATATATATATATATATATTTGAATAAAATAAATAACATTTTTATATAATATAAAATAAATTTATAATATGTATTTTGTATAAATTTGATTGCTGATGACTTTTATCATAATACTATTACATGCAAAATGACTAGAAAAATTAATTATGTGAAAAAACATTCGTATCTAAAACGTTTCGTATCTAAAAAGGAAAAAAAAGATCTTAATAAGAGATCTTTAAGAGATTAATAAAAGATCTTAATGATCTTGAATTTGATTAATTTTCAGCTAGACAAATATTATCTTTATAAAATAATTTTTCATTTTGCAAAATGAAACAATGTAAAAAGAAATATATTAGTCTAGTTACAGGGAAGATTTATTATAATTGGACATCTCTTGTATTTGCGTAAAATATTATCATGTCTCTTGATGTATAGCATTATTATTGTGGTGGGAACATTACTGGCAATGAAAATTACATGACAAATATAACAAGTTGTCTATTTAAAAATAAATTAAGATTTGAAGAAGGAATGAGACATCACTTTCCTCCCCTTCCCTATTATATTGACAAGACAAAACGAGGAGGAAATTAGAAATAATGTAAATACACATTTATAAAATTCATTCATTCAATTCAAATCATGAGTCAGTCTCGGAGCTAATTATTATCGTCGTTGGCGATGATAGTGACAATTGATTAGCATCTTGGTGTTACCTCTTCATCGAGGTTCTCTCCTCGTCTCAGAAATCTTTAACGTGGCCCAAAAAGTTAAGCTCATGTGACTGATAATGACCAGACGTAGCGAGTGGTGTGACGGTTGATTGATGTGCTACATTTACTGCCGTTAGATGATGATGATGATGTAGCGAATGATGCGATGTATGAGTATGAAGAATATTATTTGGATGGGGAACCTGAAAGTTCCCTGGTGGCGGGGCTCAGGACAGGAGAGAACCCGGATGTCCACCCGGAAGAACGGATGCTGAGACAGTTGTGGTTTGCATATTCGAAACGTTATTTTGTTGTTGATTCTGTTGCGTACCTACAACACAAGTATACATAATGATGGTATAATGTGAGAAAAGGAATTATTTTAAGCTCGTACTCGATATCTCGTGCAATACGTAATAAATACACTTCTTACCAGCGTTTTGACTTAATTCAGCCTTCACTCTTCTCGCAATGTGACTTCTGGTATGTTTCCGTAAATGATCCTTCCGATAAAATCCTTTGCCACATTCAGTGCACACGTGTCGCTTTTCCCCAGAATGTATTACAAAATGTAGTGTTAATTGTTCCTTTCTTTTAAAAGCTTTCAAGCAAACGGTGCAAACGTAAGGTCGCTCAGGATTATGGCTCTGTTTATGACGCGTAAGATGGTCTTTTCGTTTCAAACCAGCGCCGCATATGTCACAAACAAATCTTCTCTCTAAAGTGTGACCTAAAAGATGCTGCTCTAACAATTCTCGTTCTGGATATGCCATATGACATTCTGGACAACAATATAATGTCGAACCGTCTAATGCTGTCGTTAAACGAATTTCGCCAGGTTTCGGACGTGGTTTCTTCTCCTTCGGCGTCTTCTTCTTTTTCTTCTTTTTATTATTCGGTGACATCATTATATTGGGCGTTGTTGTAGTCGCCACAGCCACTGAGGTTGTTTGCGCCATTTCTGACTCTTTTTTGATACTTTCGGCAGAATACTTGAGAAAATGATGTAAACTCAATGGCAAAGTGCTGGCTGGTAAATGGCTGAGATAATCAGCTACAGTGGAACCGGGAGTCGCGAGCGACTGCCACGTTGCGGGCATAGTAGCTGGCGTCTGAGTATGAGCGTGTTGTTGATGTTGGTGCATCGTATAATCCTGTTGAGTGCCATTCGTCGTAGTCTCTCCATTCCGCTGTTGCTCCTCAGCCTTCTTTTCCTTGCTCTTGTCCTTGTCTTGAAGAAGGTTGCAAACATCTTGTTGATTTATAGTTTCCGTAGATTGCTGTGTGACAGAAGAATACGTATATATACTTAAAATTCAAAAGCTCCATCGTTCTTGTAGCAATAATCCACGAATAATCCATAACGTTGAGTAATTTGATATTATTTATCATTCCGATAAAATATTCGTATGGTACGATATTATCGTTTTATTTTATTCTTATAATTCAATACAATACAAAAATTTACTCTAGCTCTGATTGACGAGGAGAGAGAAATTTGACATGTTTTCATATATACTGCTAAATAAATATATACTGCCATATAAACTGCTAAAAAATGAGAGAAAACAAGTTTTTGTCAAGTTGTTATTTCGACGATCGCGAATCTTATTAATATTTACGAATGTATGATAAGACAATGTAGAAAAAAAGCTAAAGAAGTGGAATGCGCGATTGACCGTATTGAGAGCGTAAGTGAGCGGTAAAAAAAAGAAACATAAATAAATATGTTGATTAATATTGAAAGAAAATGGGCTATAAGGTGTTAAAAGAAAGAGAAGTTGCGTTTTACCTGATGATACGATCGTTTCTCTTGCATTCCAGGCGAGTTGGTTGGTCGTTGTTGAACCGATTGAGCTTGAGTGTACGGCACATTCGGATAATGATGAACATTAGAACTGTTGGGATAACTAGCTTTATTGTTCATCATTACTTGCGACTGAGCCGACTGTACGCCGTTGTTCTCGGGACGGTATTTTCCCACAACCGGCACTCCGATTGGAGGCTGGTTGGGAAAATGATTGGCGTAACGCGCGCCTGCACCACTGGAACTATCGGTTGCAAATTGATGGATACTCGGTATGGTGCTAGGGAAATGACCTCCGAACGGTGGGAAATTCATTGCAGACCGTAAGCAGAATTCGTGTATCTAGAAAGAGAGAAAAAAAACTGATGAGTATCTTTCGAGCAAGTGGAATTTTTGAATTTGAATACTTTTGAAAAATTCAAGGTTACTAGATGCGAAGGAGATGTATGTATATCTCCTTAAGCGAAGTGTGAGAGAAATAAAGGCGAATGGACCCGTGTGGAAGCGAGCCGAGAGGCCGTCGCCGCGCCGGCCGCGTTCCAAATCGCTCCGTTCTCATCGCGTACCTCTACGCATGCCGATGCAACAGCATCTCGACTCGCTGGCATAACTTTGTCTATGTAAAGACGCGGCGACAGCGGAGGAAGAGGAGGTGGCAGAGGCGGCAGCGGTGGCGGTAGCGGTAGCGGCGCCCGACGATACCAATGACGACGGCAATGACAACGACGACGACGACGACGAGCGACGATGACGAGCGACGAGCGACGACGATGACGAGCGACGACGATGACGAGCGACGACGTGCGACGCCCGGCGTTATATTTACTCACAACGATGTCCCTCTCCCCATGTTTCCTCGCCGTATCGGATCCTTTCTTCGCAACTCTTCTTTCTTTGGAGGAAATCCCTGTGACAGAGACGAGAGTGCGAGGGGAGAGTGCAGATTCTTCTCGCACGTGAGGATACGCCAGAGAAAGACAATCGGAGAAAGAGAGCGGTAGGTAGGGAGACGCCGAGAATGCCGAGATTCTGTGAGACACAGAAGCGTCAAAGCGCGTCGGTAGACACGCACCACGCCACTCTATCAGCGTCGATCAGCGTCGATCAGCGATTCATCCGTCACGACTCGGATCTCGGATCGGACTGGCGGTCAGCAGGCGATTTGGCTCGTAATGCTTGTATCCCAAGCTTACCCGCCACTTCAACACTGACAACTTGACGTATGTCGGCGATCAACCGGCGACACCAAGGTGATTCGCGGCCAAGGACACGCCACGGTTAGATATGGCACACACCACCCCTCTAGTTCGCGCAACGAACGTGATCTCTACCGGCTCTACTCGAGAACATGCCGACGAAAAAAAAGGAATGCGATTATCGCGACTAAAAAAAAAACCGACCGACGAAAGATAGCCGTGGAAGATGGGGTGCACGCGCGCGCGCGCGCGGAGGGGAGGTCAATTGTCAAGGGGACGCGTTACACGCGTAGGGACTAGGGAAACGCAACCGCCAGCCAACCAGCCGTCCTCCTCCCCTCTTCTCTCTTCTCTCCTCCTCTTCCGCGCCCCACCTCATCCGATACTTAGTCGATACGATACACGCAGCGTGGGACGTGGAGTACCATCACCGTACATATCAAACTCGAGAGAAAATGGCCGTGCGTACGACTCTCAGTCTAGCGCGTACTACGCGCGCAGCCAAAATGTAAGATACGATATGGGATTGTCGCTTACCATCCGGTAATCCTCGCTCAAACTCGCTTGAAACGTTTTTTCCACGCAACCAGCCGTCACTGACAAAAAGATTTCTCGTACTGTGTACAGTTGACACCTGTCTCTCAAGCCGGTGTCCCCATCCCACCTATCCGCCCTCTACTGTGCCAGTCTCTTAACTATTTTTTCTCTCTCCCGGATCTCCCGCCTCTCGACGTGACGCGCCGCGACGCATCGCATCGCACCGCATCGCATCGCATCGGCGCCGCGACGTGAACAGGTTAAAAATATTAGAATCATGAGGAAGATTCTCATTTTGCACCTTTTTCCGTCGATATGCCATTACATCCCCTCTATGATAGATACTTCACCCTTATTTTCGCACACATCTTTTGACACACACACATACACACACACACACACACACACACACACACACACACACACACACACACACACACACAC
>NW_012130114.1:50008-53203 GCF_000143395.1 Atta cephalotes | reverse complement strand
GTTGTTGTGTGTGTNTGTGTTGTGTTGTTGTGTGTGTGTGTGTGTGTGTGTGTGTGTGTGTATATATATATATATATATATATATATATATAAACTTTATATTTATTTCTAACTTGCGTCATGGAACTGGATTAGCGACAAAAACAATCTTATTTGAGGCGAGTGGCAACTTTGCCGCTTCTTTGCACGTACGCTACAACGTGTACGTAAAAGAGGAATTTGTGTATACGCATTTTGTCACTTCAGCTCGACACGCCTTACAAGATAATTATTATAAACACGAGCTTGTGATTAAAGGTTCAAACCGATGGCGCGAACATTTCAATCCTAATAAACTGGCTTTGTGTCGATGGACCAAGGACGTACATCTTAAAGAAATGGAGGTGTTTCAAATGCCTTTGAAAGAGACTACAATGAAGTAATCAGTAATCAACTAGCCAACGAAACTTTCGTCCGATAATATGAATTTTCCTATCGAATTTGCAAAACTCAATCAGCGAGTACGCTACGTCGTGTACGACATTTAGCGTGCTGATGATTGAAACGAAAGAACCGCCCAAGTTGATTTGGGGCGGTATGCTGTTGCTAATGCTGTTGCTGTTGTTGTTGCTGCTGCTGTTGTGGCTGTTGCTGCGGCTGTTGCGACTGTTGCGATTGTTGTTGCTGTGACTGCTGCGACTGCTGCTGCTGCTGTTGCTGCTGCTGCTGTTGCTGATGATGAAGCATTGTCATAGCTCCAGTTTCAGCCGCTGTAGGCAAAACTACGGTAGATTGTTCGTTAACCGATATCTGGTGAATCTGCGCTTGGGATCCTTGTCCTACTTGAATCTGAATTTGCTGCAATTCGGGTACCGACGATTGTTGTATTTGTTCCACTTGTTGTTGGTCCGTCTGTTGTTGATTCTGCGTCGTATCGTTCGTCGTATTCAATGGATCCTCTTTGGCACGCTTAGTAAGATGAGATCTCGCGTGCTTTCTAAGGTGATCTTTCCGATAGAATGCTTTGCCGCATTCGGTGCAAACTTCGGTCTTTTGCCCAGAATGTATAACAAAATGAAGATTCAAGTGCTCTTTTCGTTTAAAGCCCTTCATACAAACGGAACAGATGAAAGGCCTATCAGGATTATGGCCTAATTTGTGCCGTTCCAAATGTTCCTTTCGTTTAAGACCAGCGCCGCAAATGTCGCATATAAATCTCCTCTCTATTTTATGTCCAATCAAATGCTGTTCTAAACTTTCCTTCTCCGGATACGCCATATTACATTGAGGGCAGCAAAATAGGGTCGTACCATCGAGAGCAGTGACTATACTCACTTGTCCTGGTTTTGGTTTCTTCGGTTTCGGTGGTTTCTTTTTGTATTTTTTTTCCGCTTAGGTTTCGCTCCTGGCTCCTGTTCTTCGACAACGTCAGGAATGATGGCCGTTTCTCCTCCGGCGACTGTAATCTGCACAGCTTGCTCTCCCGAAGCTGTACTTCCGGAAGCATCGAGACCATCCGGTCCGAGCGGACTAGATTCAATGGTAGCTTCCCTTTTAATAGTTTCCGCCGAAAACTTGAGAAAATGTTGCAAACTAAGAGGCAAAGTACTTGTTGGCAGTCTGGAGAGATAATCTGCGACCGTGGATCCTGGTGTAGCGAGACTCTGCCAACTGGCAGGCATAGAAGTAATGAATTCTTCCCCACTCTGATTACCTTGACTCTTGACACTACCTCGTTTAATAAGAGCCACAGGTGTCGTACCCTCCTTAACATCCTCCTTAGACTCCTCTATGCTCTCTCGTAGAATTAAGTCTTGAGGAATCTGGGCAACTACAGTCAGACCTTCGGGTGCTCCCGGAAGTTGTACTGTCTGTTGAATAGTCTGTTGAGACGTAGTGGTCACAGCAGTAGACGTACTTTGTGTCGTTTGATCAGACCTGCAATCGAATTAAAGTGTCAATCGGCAAAATCTTTTTTTTCCTTTTTCCATCTTTTTTTTTTAACTTTGTCTAAGATTTTGCTTTTACAATTTGTGCAAAATGTAATATGCGACATAATAGAGAGTTATAGAATGTTGAATACACTTATAAATTAACTTACGTTTGTGTAGTCGCTACGGTGTTTTGCGGTTGTACTTGAATTTGAACACCATCCGCGCCTTGCTGACTATAGGCAACAGTGAGAACGGTAGCTGCTCCTTGTGGAAACTGACTCAGGGATATCGGTGCCAAGTGATACTTTGGCTGATCGCCGCTATTTCCGCTTTGAGACACGCTAGGATTGACCACTTGTATTTGAACAGTCTGCTGTTGCTGCGTACCATCCTTTCCCGGAACAGTGATAGGCAAAGTAATAATTTGTTGCTGTTGACTATTACCACTCTGAGCCACAGCAAAGCCATTTGGATCGACTGGTCTTAAATAATGAACTCCACCTTCACCACCAGATAAAACTCCGACCACCTGTCCTCCAGTGGTAAGATTCTGCGCGAATTTCGCTGTGGCGAATTGATGAACAGTGCCGGTCGGCAACGAGCCAGTAAATCCAGGAAAAGGCGTGAAATTCATTTTTTGAAATTCTGACGATTACACCTGTAACAGGAAAAGATACATTCTCGTTATTGTAGCAGTTGAGTACAAAGTTTGTTTCATCTCTAAAATTTAACATTGACACATTTCTAAGGAAAGGTACATCCGTTGTTGTTACTCTTTTAAGACACAATGAGATATTACAAGATGACTTGACTAATTAGAAGACACTGTTATGATATTATAGGGCAGTTCGAAAATTAATAAATTTTTGTTTTTAATCACTGATATATATATGTATATATATTTATGTTTGATATGTGTTGGATGTTACAAACATGTAAAAGCATCAATTTTAGAAAGACAGAGATGATAGAGCCTACAATAGGTAAATGAGAAGTGCCTTATCAATCACATACGTGCTGAAAAAGTTGGTGAGCGTTTATTCAAACGTGTAATATTTTTTTATTCATTTATCATTTATTTCCATCGCATTTATGGTATACGAATACATATCGGACAAGAAGAGATGACAAGGCGCGTTAGCGAACGATAACAAGATCGTTTCTGTCTCAACTTTATTCATTCTTGATCGTTTTTGCGACAAAATCAAAATTCGACATTTAAATAAGTGGCACCGAGAGAGAGAGAGAGAGAGAGAGAGAGAGAGAAGGAGGGAGAGAGAGA
>NW_012130114.1:38375-46925 GCF_000143395.1 Atta cephalotes | reverse complement strand
ATATATATATAATTTTATACGCATGCACACACATACACACACATACACACTAGAGAGAGAGAGAGAGAGAGAGAGAGCACATATGGTAATTATAAAGAGAAAAAAAATTACATGTAAAACACGACGTCTCAAGCACGAGGAAGATTGCAAGCGTTCAAGATGTGAAAACTATTTTGACTTTGTTCTACTTACTCGTAAGTACAGGCAGGTAGACGAGCAACGACCAAACGACTCTCCGTGCACACTCGACTCAATGTACCGCTGTTACTGTCGCTGCCTTCGGTCTCCGTACGTCCGCTTAGTACGGGAATTGTCCGTCTGGCTGGTTCGCGTGCGTCGTCGTTCCCAATCCTCAGCGCAACGGCAACAACTTTCTCATTTCAACGTGAACACGCCGACCGACGTATCGCCGCGGCTGTCGCTGCGATGCACACGTCATACATATGCGTAGAGAGACGTCAGGATGGACGCGCGCACGTCTCTAACGGAAGTTCGAGGAGAGCTCGAGAGTGACTCCGCGATAAATTCGCACTCGCACTCTCTCTCTCTATCTCTGTCTCTCTTGAACGCACACTTGAGCTTTCGACGCTCTCGCCGAACGGAGACGCGCACACACGCTTCGTTTCCGGGTTTACGACGACCAACCGCGATCGAATATGGCTCAGCCCTCCTCGGTCGGTAGGTACGTGAGCTGTGAGCGTGGATGTCGCTCGAGCCGACCAACGGGAATAGATTCAAACTAACGGTACATACGGTATATAGCCGTCTGACACGCCATTACGATGGTGGCCACACCATCGGTAAATGACTTCGAGTCGGAGGCCGCCGCCTCGACTGCTGGCCGTAACGTGTTACGAGTGATACCACCCAACGTCACTCATTTGGAAAGTTGGACGCGCGATGCTTCGATCAGCTTCGATCAGCTTCGATTGCGGATTGGCAGATTGGTAGATTGGCTTCGATTGGACGACAATGACAACGCGTGCTTCAACGCACTCATCACTCGTCACTACATACCTACTCCACGTCCAGATCCAGCGTCGCCTAAATCTCTCGGATCGATCTTTCGATCGAGAGGATACACGCGCTCTCTAAGCTGCTGTTAATATTTCTATCGTTAAAATATTAATTATGACGACAGTTGTTACGTTGTATAGAGTAGGGTACAAGTGATAATGAAGCAATTAGAATGTGGCGTATTGGCGCTTGCGCGTACTTGCCGATCAAGCTGATCGTTCTCGCAAACTGATGTTCCTTATCGCATTCGTAAACATTTAAATTTCCTTTTCGCATCCAATTATCTCGTACAATCTAAATATTATAAACACATTCGTTCGTCACTCCATCACGTTGATCCCTCCTTTCCTCACTCTTCTGAGTTCCAAATTCCAAGTTCCGTCACGCCACGCTTTACGCGAACAAGGATCCACAGATCCACGGAACAGAGCAATTCGATTCGACCCGTACCTAGCGGATACTCAACTCACTAGAGGTTAAGTTAAGATCCAACATTGATTGTCCTGCCATCTTTTTTGAGCCTCGAATGCGCACGAAACATTCTCGAAACATCGCCGCTGCTGAGGATCGATTCTGCATCTTGAAACGAGGTGAAAATTACAAAAGTGAGCGAATTTACTAGAATACTAATAATTTCATTGGTTAACATCTAGTAAATTTGCTCACTTGTAATTTTCACTTTGTTTGAAGTTACTGAATCGATCTCCTAGTGGTGGTATATTCATACCGTGAAATGTTAG
This sequence comes from Atta cephalotes, assembly GCF_000143395.1. Classification (NCBI taxonomy): domain Eukaryota; kingdom Metazoa; phylum Arthropoda; class Insecta; order Hymenoptera; family Formicidae; genus Atta; species Atta cephalotes. The sequence goes on along the minus strand of NW_012130114.1, from coordinate 45,168 downwards.
CAATTTGGGGCCAATTGGCAGCAAACTTTATCAGATTTTGACTACAACCATCTGTGCCCGCATTTGGATTTGTCGACAAAGCCTGTTGACAGGCTATGCCAGCAAATTGGTGGCAGAAACCGAGCAGAGTCTGCTCTCAATCTGCCGTCAGATTATGCAAGACTTTGCTCGGTTTCTGCTATCAATCTGCTGGCATAGCATGTCTAGCAGGCTTTGTTACATTTCTGGCAGCAATTTGCTGACAGTGTCAGATAATACAAATTTTGTATACAATTTGGTGCCTTTTTGCAATTAAAAATTGATAACAGGCTCTGTTCAAAATCTATCTCCACAGGCTTTGCTATCAGAGTAATTGTGATACTTTATGTATCAAAATGCAGGTTCAACATGTCATGAACCAATCAGAGAGCCGCAATTATTGGCATCCCAAGACATTGAAACACTCTTAAAATAATTAAGAACTGACTACGAGTATCGGCCCAAAATTCAACAGTCATCTCTACTCGTGAGTCTGGATCTACAATAGATGTATACAAATTTCAATTTAAGCCTTAAGAAACTGACGAATCATAATCAATTATGCTCCATAATACTTGCTCCTTGCCAATACTTTCTTTTCAAATTCACCTGTTGATTATTCATATTTTTGCAATCCCAATCTTTCATACGCGCGTTCCGAGTTGCCGTGCATCAAATTCCACATTACATCACATATGCCAATGAAAATTCGCATCCATAAGAATGTAATGATAAGCCTGGGATGATTTATATGAGAAATAATTCAAATAAAGAATATTACAAATTTGCATGGTTTTACATTCATATACTCTCACTTACACACAATTATATGCGCTAATAAAAGATGCTTAATATTCTTTAACGATTATACATTATTGAATCTTATATCCATAGATGCTGCTTCCGATTAAAGTTTCATATATCAATTTTATTGCTGTGATATGCACGCTTCACCATTATCCAATCGATCTCGATTGGAAAATCAAAAATTATCATATATATCACATAGCAGAAGAAAAACAGCGAGACTTAATTTAAATCTCAAGATGCTTTACAAGTGAAACGTGTGTTCGTCAATAGAGATCTGGTCTCCTTTGCATACGTTCCATGTATAAAGAAAAGAGCAATTTATTGCTCTCGTAATAAAAAGGATTTTCTGTCGCATTCAAATCTGGTCTGTAATCACTGATAAAACTGCTTTGGCTGGAACCACAACTGCCTCTGGGTGATGAATTTTGAGATATCTCTGAGCAACTTGGAGATGACATGAAATTTCCACTTTCCCAATCAGTTTCCATATTCTCCACTGTGTTTTCTCGTAGGCCAGATAAACCATTGATATGAAGATTATTAATTCGTTTGCTTAATGGCATAAAGTCGCTAGATTCTTCTTCTATGTTGCGACATCTCTTCCTAAATGATTCAAATAGAAAATTATTACAAAATCATAATAAGTTATTAGGGATAAAAAATGTTTTTCAATTTCTTTTTATATATTTGTCTTTTCAAATACATTTGTACACACATGTATATATTAAATAAGTAATTTTATTAATACAGAATATCCCACCTAAAATCTTAAAAATATATTTATTTATTCGACGCGTTTCACTCAAAACGCAAGATTCTGGCAACAAAAGAAACGCAGCGATCAGCTTCGTGAATCAAGTTATTAAGCATTAAAATTAGAGACTTTAAATGTTAAAATATTTGTCATCCTGACTCGATACAGCATTATATATAATATGTATACGTTTGGCTTTAATTACACAAATTCATTGTTTTAAAAATTCACTGCTTTACGAATACAAATTCTTTCCATTAGCAGTGAATTTGTGTTTTTAAAATGGTGAATTTGTTTTCAAAACAGTGAATTTGTGTAATTAATGCAGAACGTATATACACAGCGCTATATTGAGTCGGGATAACAGATATCTTAATCTCTAAAGTTTCCAACTTTAATGCTTAACTTGATTCATGAAGCTGAATGCCACGTTTTTCTGCCAGATTCTTTCGTTTTCAGTGAAAACGTGATAAACTCGAATGAATATATCTTTATTAAGATTTTAAGTGGGGTGGAGTATTTTAAATAATTACCAAGCAGGTATCATAATTTATTACATCAACGTTTCGCAAACGTTTGAAAGACAAACCTGTTTGTTCGCGTCATCGTTGATCGACTTCCACGAAGATTTCAATAAAAATATTCTTTCACTTGATACATGTTGCGCTTGTCATTTCGATATTTCGAGATTAATTATTTCCAAATGTTTACTAAATCAAAATATAAAAACTATAAAGTACAATCGCTTCAACTTTCGAGACCCTTAGATCTGATGAGATCTGACAAATATGCAAATAACTAACAACCGGAATTCGAGATAATTCAGAAAACTAACCTCCTTTTGAAACTTCCTAATCAGTCAAAAACTGTCAACATTGTAAAGACAGTTGACTATACATGAATAACGAAAAAAGTACGTAGAGTTGTTACTTCTGTTCTTTATATCGTTTATTCTGATTACACAGCATCAAAGTTAAGATGCATTCACATGCAAGCAACAGAAGCAGCAACCAATCAACGAGGCGATTTTATAGTGGCGCAAAAAATATTTTTTTTACACTATTGCTCGTATCGCCCAACTGATTGGTTGCTGCTTCCGCTGCTGGCACTAACAGCATCGCAGCCAATACGGTCGCAAGATTCTAATTCAGCTAATAATCCAGCAGGAAAATAAGTAGCGTATGCCGCAGGCTTAAGTCCGGATCCTCAGGCTGCTTTCACATGCATAAACGTAACTTGCATTACGAGATACTATTAAAGATCGACATCCTTATGGGTGTTCACGTCCTTATAAATATTAAAGTGATTAAGAGTTAAAAACTGTTAATATTATACTAATTTTATTATTTATTAGTTTAGTAGACGTATTTATGCATTTAGAACTCAATAATACTCGGTTTTCTTTAAAATTGTGATTTCAGTGTTATCGTCAAAGTTTGATTATCGGTAGAGATGATAACTGCAGAAAAAAAATTGTAATTTTTCTGCAATATATAGGATATTATAGTTTTACAAGTTGCATATTTATTTATGAAATATTTATGTAATAAAAAATCATGAATTTATTAATATATGAGCCAAATATTTATGTTAATAATAGCAAATTTATAACAATTGTCGATAATGTCAGCATTCTTTAATTACCTTCGTGTATCAACCAATCAAATCGTATTAAATTGTATCAGTTACTACGCATTATTCTAGTTGAAATGATTTGATTGGCTGACACAAGTTACGCTTATGCTAAGTTGGTTCTATATTAGTTGCATCGCAGTGTCGCAAGCGTTGTGGTTCAATCAGAGTCGAACTAAATTGATATTGATTGGGCCGCAACGCTTACGACGCTGCGACTAATGAACTAGCTTTACATGCGAAAGCAATCTTATACGGGCAACAGCACTCTGACACCGAACGCTGATTGGTGCAAAACAAATGATCAGGGATTTTATCCCTACAACCAGCTTTTCGTCAATCTGCGTTCGGTATCAGGGTCCCTATTCTCGAAAAGTATCGAAAAACTAGGAAAATGCTATAATATATGTAACGCATACTATACTATGCCCTTTTTCGTATGTCCAATTGAATCTAATTGAATCCAGTTAAATTCAATTAAATCCAAAAAAGTATTTGCTATTTAAAATACGCATTCAGATAGAAAAAAATTTCAATCCATTTTAATTCTTGTTTACAGAATATGTAAATAAAGGTATATAAAGGTATATAAATGATACATAAGATATATAAATACATTATATACCTTTTTTGTAAACAAGAATCTCGAAGAAATTCCATACTTTTAGCATGTCTCCACTTATATATATTACTTTTTGAAGTCGACCCATTCGGTAGTTTTCCAGAATTTATCAATCTTCTATAGTATCATGGAGATTTTTAAACTTATTTTTACATCTAATTGTATTCAATTTTCCTGTTAAAATATTCTATATAAACAAATATTTCTTTTCTTAGAATATCTATTAGAAAAATTAGATAATGTATACATTACTGTATAAACATATTTCTTATTTTATAGCATTTATAGCGTTTGATTCTTGCCACAGACATTTTATAATTTTATTTCGTTGAGCGAGAGGTAACCAAAAATTCCACAATTGTGGTCTTGTATTTCTAACATTAATATTTCTTCTTCTTCAGAAGATAATTTTTCTTTCTTTTAATCTGTATTTGATCTTAGCTGGATATTTTTTGAATCAGTAATATATGTATATTAGCTAAATATAATGTGTTTTTATTTAGTAAATATTACATTATATTTAATAAATATTTTTCAAATTTCAAGGAATCATAATTATCTTACCAATATTATTGCTCTGCAAGAATAATGCTGCTGTTATTTTTGAGCTTTGAACTTCTTAAACTTCTCCTGACAATTATTTCCCCATCGTCTTAAATATTATACAATAAATTTAATATTATTTGTATAACTAATTAAAATAGTTAATTAAAACAGTTTATAACAATTCTTTACCTAATAAGGGATAAAAGTATAAATTTTCATCAGTAACTAGAATATCCTCTCAAACACTCATGTGTAGATATATCATCGAAGTTACAAATTGTTTCGCACAGTCCATATATTGAACATAAAACACGTTCTATAAAAATATATTTTGAATAGTTTTTCAATAATAAATTACTTTTTTAATTATTTCTTATTTAAATACTTGCTTGCTACTATTATTTGTTATTATTAGATATAGATATTATCGCAAAATATTATTTTTATACTTTTGATATAACCTATATAATATATATAGTAAGATATAATCACCATTGCACTTTTTATTTAAAATGTAATTATTAATTATTTAAAATTTTATATATGTTATTTACAATTTAATTTTATATATTTCAATACTTACCTCTTCATCCATTTTAATATTTGATTATCATAATGCTATCACTTAAGCGATGTCACTTGCCGTTGGAAAAATTCAATTACATAATCACGTCGCCAGCAATTACATGACGTCATTATATCGCTGGAAGATAAGCGATGAGCGACGCATGAAAAGGTATCTTTAAGGTGCGATTACATGGAGCACGGTACGCAGTACGCGGTATAGTAATTAATAGTAACTAATTAAGCAATTGGGAAACCATGTACTATTTAATATCAGCGAAAGAAATATGCAGTACATGATACGCGGATTTCTAGTTGCCTAGTTAGTTACTATTAGTTACTGTACCACGTACCGCGTTCCGCGCTCCATGTAATCGCACCTTCTTTATCCTTGTTGTTAATCGAGTATTAAACAAGAATTAAATAATACTCTCTGCGCTAACCGCTGCGTAAATGAAGGTACCTAATTGCTATCGCATGTCGGATCCAGTGAATCAGCATATCAGTTAGCAATAATCATTTGTTAGTGATTATTTAATATGATTTTTCTTGCCTTTAGTTCTTTGCTGAGGCTTATGACTCCTGTACATAAAATGCGGCAACGCTTGCTGCGCAGCGGAAGTTGGCGCGATAGCCAATCAATATCTCACTTGCTCAGAAGTAATTTCCACTGCGCGACAAAAGTTGAACTCAATCTAACTTTTGCCGTGCGGCAGAAGTAATACATTATTTCTAAAAGTTTTGCATGTGGCCAATTTAAGAATATAGAATTATTGGTTAGTGCGATAACTTCCGTCGCGCGGCAAGCATTGTCGCGTTCGTGCAGGGGTGCGATTTCGTAATTGTTTTTATATTATACGTTCTACCGACAGTCGTTGCGCAGATATTTTATATGGTGAAAAAATTGCGCAACGACATCAATAATTGTTGAGAGCGTAAAACACTCTCCTATCGACAGATTACGGAATCGTGTCCCAGGAGTCATTAGATGTCGAGTTCAAATTTCCATTCTAGTGTCATCCAAGTATCACTCCATCTTTGTTATTTATCGTAGATTAGACAAGGACATGACACCTGGGGAGCATCTAGATGGGAATCTGAACATGCCTACCTAGAAATGATGTAATACTACTTCCGCCGCGCAGCAAAAGTTGGATTGGGATCAATTTTTATCATGTGATAGAAATTGTAAGTTTATTCGCGTCGCATACTGCAATATACCCAACACGCTCCAATACGTTCGCGTCATCGGAACCAATATGGCGACTAGATGTTCGCGTCGCGTTAGAGCATCTCCATGGATTAATTAAGAGCATGCTCCATTTGCCTCACTTCAGAAGGTGATACGATTGGGACATGTTACGCACGCATGCGTAATGGTTGAAAACGTTCTGTATTGAAAAAAGTATTTCAGATTCATTTTGTATAAATTAAATAAATGCAATCTTGATATAAATATAAAAATATAATATAACAATATAGTATAATATTAATAAAATAAAATAATAAAATAAAATAAGAATAATTAAATAAAATTAATAAAATTAGAAAAATTCAAAAAATAAAATAAAATAATATTAATACAATAAAATATAATATAATATAAAAATATAATATAATTTTTATATAGAAAAGTAGGCTTATGTAAATGCAATGCAATAAATTAAAATGTCTAGGCTTTTTAAAAAAAACGAACAAATGTTAACTAATAAAATTCGTCTTTTATGACATTCATATAACGCTATAAATTTCAAACATTTCGACTAATAAGATTAGCCTAGAGCGATAATTTTTATTATGTATCATATATTAGTTCATTGACATTGGATGGGGTTACATAAATATAT
>NW_012130114.1:28289-37356 GCF_000143395.1 Atta cephalotes | reverse complement strand
TATATATATATATATATATATATATATATATATATATATATAACGCTATATATAACATATATTGTGACGGAACTGCCAATATAGGGGAAAAAATAAGCTAAGCTAAGCTAAAGCCCGGTTCAGAATACACTCTAGTACGGTATGCGATATTCTTCTGGCACATCAGCGCGATCTTCGTCGCGCGCGACACGCGATATCCAATGAATACAGCTTTACCGATGTTTTTATTCTAAAGTTATATTCTCATTGGATATCGTGTGTCGCGCGACGAACATCGCGCTGATGTGTCGGAGCTAGTACGTGGTACAGAAATTAACTAGGCAACGAAGGTTGCTTTCCTTTTAGGAAACACAAATCTACACAATATAACACACTTAAATAGAACGCGATATGCGCAGTGTGTGTGTATCGTATGTATGAATGTTTAATATCTATCCCTAAAAGATTTGAATTTTTTTTTATTGAAAATAATAAAAGTCTTAATATAAAATTATTTTCTTATTTATTCCTAATATAAATTATATAAAAGTATATAATACTTGTAATTTTTTATTAATATTCGTTGACACAAGTAATTCTGTACATTGAAAACAGAAATAAAATGATGGAAATTGATGCGTAATGCGGAAAATGAATGCTAATATCATTTAATTCATCAAAATCGCACTTGAACAGACTCGAAATACACACTGACTCTCCTCTCGAGCAAAGGCGAAGTGTGTCGATTGAGTTTGAACAAAATTGTAAATGTGAAAGCGATGTGTATCAACTGTGTCGATTGTATCTCCTAAAAGGAAAACAACCTACAGGAATCGCCCAAACCGTGCAAATCTTGCTTCTTTTCTCCTCTAACGTGTAGCGCAGTAAACGACACGGGCCAGTTCACATTACTTTTTAATTTTAACAAACACTTTTTAATAGAATTAATTTATTTAAATGCAATTATTAAGTAAATTTGTTAAAAAAATAAGAGTGTTGATAAAATATGCATAAAAATAAGTTAATATATTTTAAAAAATTCATATTAAAATTTATTTGTCACTAGCCCGTGCTTACCGCGCTATATGTAATAGGAAGGAAAAAAAACAAGCGGTACCGCGCTATGTAAGAATCAATCATATTTAAAAAAATGACCCAAATGTGTGTATTAAAAGGGTTAATCGTGCGAACTAATAATCGTAAACTATGAATGTTCATAAAGTATAACTATATTCATAAAGTATAATATATTTCTTTAATATTTAATTGATGCTTCCTTTACGTTTTATGTTCCAATTTTCGTTTCTTACGGGTTTCGTTTAAATTTCTGTTGCTCCCTCCTTACATTTCCTTTACAATCCAATTAATGCTACTAACACTCGCTTTACATTTTATTCTCATAAGGGTATGTATGAATAGATTATAAAAGTTATGTTCAGTACATTGAGATAAATAATAATAATTAGGAATCATAAAATGTCTTTTATAAAAAAGTTTTATAAAAAAGAAATAAATTGTACGATATATATTAAAACATTTGTTATTATTTCATTATAAAATGTATAATTATAATGAAGCAATTGATAAAATCTTTTAGAAAACAATCTTATCCTTATTATATATAATTGTTTTTTTGCATTAACTTTTATAAAATTTAATCTTACAATAGATAAATGTTTAGGAATAGAATAGATGGAAAAAATAATAAAATAATATTTGTTATATTCTAACTCATTTTTTCAAATGAGATAATCCATAGGTAACAATACGAAATAAATATAATAATATATAAGAGTCAATAACAAATTAAATTATAGAGAAAAGCCTCCTTTTATGAGATACCGAGTTCATTTTGGATAAATGCTAGAAGTTTATGAATTAAAAAAAATTTAAAAAAATAATAGGTCATTTTGAAGGGAATTTAATAAGCTTTAAAATAACATTATATAAAATTTAATTCAAATTCCATTTTTTTTTAAATTAAAGAAATGTAAAAAATGAGCAAATCACAAAGCCAAAAAAATTGCGCTCCTAAAATAAATGAGATGCCCCGAGAAATCGATAATAAAACGCAAACTATATCAGTATTGCAATTAAAAAACTTTACTTCATGTTTCTAAAATGCAAGTAAACACAGCATGAACATGCGGTAGATTATATCCAGAACTCGTCTTCAAATAATTGGAATCAAGCATCGCAAAAATAGACACTCGACATTCATTCTGGTTGTCCTTTTTATTATTGTACAATACAATAACATTTACTCTTTAGCAACGATTTTCACTATAACATAGGAGCATGGGTTATTTTATATTAGAAATACCCTGGATATCTCTTCTACGATTTCCACGCTTTACGGTTTTACGATTATCAAATCTAACTTCTATAATTTAACATATCCCGTATTTTTCTATTAGTACAACCTACTCTATCATTATATGAAGAATTTATTGTCAATATTTATTGCCAAATCTTGTTTATTAAATAATAAACAATATTTAAAGGTTCATCTCAATGAAATTTGAAGACATCCAAATTCTAAAATCTTTTTTTATACCTGACTACAGGCATGATTTAATAATGAATTTTCTATTAAATAGTTTTTCAGTCCAAGAGCAATAAATTTATGATGGAATCAATAGCGTTTATTAATTTAGCTTTAGAAACGTCGCTATCTCATATTAGGCATCTATCTCAAAATAAAGGGTTTTCCTCTATATTAAAAAACGAAATATTACATATGTATTCTAAACAATTATCATTGAAATACGCTATTACATTTCGGTCTTTGAATTAGATCTTCTTCAGATATTTACTTAATATAAAGATGTTGTCATGATTTAATAGTATAGATTGTGAAAAAAAATCATAATCACATGTCGTGTGAATAATTGAACGTTAAACAGAAGAATCGAAATTGCTCGCCAAAAGATTGAAAGGCCGGTTGAACAGAATTTCATGACGTTCTAATAAAATTATAAATTTCATTAATTAACATCAAATAAAAAGTAGGCAAATATCACCTTGATAGAACACTCACCAATATGTCAAAAAATATAATTCGATGATATGATACTCATCAACTTTCTCAGTCAGTGTAGTAATTAGTCAGTGTAGTAATAAATAATATATAATCTTATAGTCATAATGTAAAATCCACAGAATTATAAATTATAAAATTGTATTCTTCAGTAAATAATCGTTAAATAAAATATGAATATGTAAAATCAGTCCAGAAATAAAATTAAAAATGTATAACTGTTGTAGCTGACAAACACTGATTAACAGAAAAATACTTAAACCAGCGTGATCTTGGCAACGCAAAGTTAGATTTTGTTTACAATAGGAATGTATGCTTTATGTAAGCCCTCAGTGTCAATTTGAAGATTAAGCTATTCTTCTGTTTTTTAATATGAAGCAGAAATTAATCGCTTATTGTAACATGGTCTTTTATCAAGAATTTCAATATTGTTCCAATCGAAATCATGTTCATTATCTAATCTACGTTGTAACTTAACGGGAAGATATATTCCAGCATATTTCGATGCTCAACAATTCGTGTTTTTAGTTGTCTATCAGTCTGTCCTACATACGATGCGTCGCAATTATTACAATTAATTTCATAAATTACATTATTTTTAGATAGATGAGGACGAAGGTCTTTATGTATCTTAATGTATTTTTGTAATTTATTCGAACTATAAAGTGATACTTTAATGTCATTCCTATTAAATTGATTAAATTTTTCTGTTAAAGACGGAATAAAAGGCGCTATAAACGCTGATAAAACGATTGATGGATCAATGTTATTATTAACTCGATTAATCGACGCTGCACTTCTGACTCCGATATTTTTTAGTCTCTTATTAATTGTGTCAAAGATAAATTTAAGTGAATAATCAGTAAATGTTTATTATAAGTGTTAAATTTTTCATGTAGAATTCAGAATCCGACAGTAAAATAGCTCTATTCATCAAACTGATGATTACACTTTTTCTGAGGTAATGGATGGTTAGAGTAAAAATTTAAAAATCTCCCCAAGAACTAGGTCTGACAAGCAAAGAAAACAAAATTGTGAGAATATTAAACCGATCAAATATAATAGTAATAACATTGTCGTGCATCCGGTCAAAAATAATAATGATATATCAACAGTCTCACATCAAGATGATTAAAAATAATTACAAATCAGCATCTTTGTCAAGTTGATATTGAAGAACGAGAAGATATGTTGACTTCTTTAATACAAGCTAATCCTCATAATATCATTTATCCTCATAATCCTAGAACCTCAGAAGAAGAAATGATAACAGAAAATCTTCCTTCTTCATTGTTAATATTTGTTATATTTAAATTTTTTTTCTACATCCAATATTATAATATTTCTTCTTCTTTTTCGGGATATTGAAACGTATATTTTATTCATTCTGTTATATTCACACGAAAATAAAGAATTTTCTGTGCATCCGAACAGCTGTAGACTCTAATGGGCTTTTTTACATTTTTCATGATAGATTCTTTCGAGCCTCATTTTACATATTTGTTTTATTAAAATTTTATTCTGTCTATTTGTTAATCTATATTCTAATCTGGTTTATGTATATTTACCATCTCTTTTATATATATTTTATTGATCTATATTTTCTATTTTTCTATTATATTATATTTCTTTTATTTTTTTCTATTTAATGATGTATAAATATCATGAGTCAAATCACAACAGAAAAAAAACATACTTTAATATTCTGTTTTATTTAATCTTTTACCTGTTGTTATACGTTTATAAAAAATGATATAATCTATATTAACCAGTAAACATAAAAATTCAATAAGTTTTTATGTACTCAATTATAATATTGATCAAAAAATGTTAAACAATCAATATAAGAGTTAATAAACAATATTCTATTATATCCCCACATTCTCGATTTCTTGAAAAACTTTGCCTTTATATAGTGTATATGCATTCGTTATATCTTCGTATGCACATAATTTTATATACATAATATATTCAGTAATAAAGAGAGATCCGAGATTAAGTTCATCTGTTAAAATAGATAAAATAGATAAAGTATAAATGGAATGTTATGTTTTCCTGTCTATTAAATTTATATATTGTTAATAAATTAATGATATATATCTAGATATATATAATATATTAATAAAATTATAACATTTCCTCAAAAAAAACGTTAATTCATTATCGATCATGCACAACAACGGAGTTATTACATCTGCAATGTCACTACGATGTAACAAAAAATATATAATCCAAATTAAAATACAGAACAGATAAAACAATCAATATTAAAAATATTTATTAAACGCAAAATTCTCTTGAAAATTATCATATAATTTCTAAAAAAAACACAATTTTTATCGAGTATCGAATTTTTTAATTCATTATTCAGTTAGATATTAAATAAATAAAAATTAATTATACATTTTATAAAAAAGAACTCAAAAATACATTTTTATAAAATTTCAAAATAATTTTAAAGTAATCCTTTTTTCTAATTAGTATTTTTTAATTCTTGTAAAATAAAACGACTTAAAACTAAACAGAAAAAAATATTGATTGTGCATAAACAAAAAATTGTATCGAGTCCATCACCTCGAATCTGATTTACGCAAAAATCATGTTTAAAATTGACTCAAGCATACACTCTACTTATATAGTTCTAGTGAGACGTAAATGGTGCCGTATCATGAGCGATTCGAAGAGACTGATAGATTTGACAATTAAGCACCTCTAATAAAAGAAAAGTTGGTATTCATTGCCGAATCTAACAATTTACACAATCTAGGAAAGAGATCTAACTCCTCGTCACAAGCAAAAAACTAACAGCTAGATTCTGATCAAGTTAGATTAAATGCGATTGAGACACTGATAAATAAAGGCAGAGAAATGAGTGTTCTAATTAGAATAATATAATTCTTTTTTGAGCGTCAGAGACGAATCCGAGTCAATCAATTATGCCGACAGAGCATGTTCAATTATATAACAATGCCATAGGTATCGTTCGTAAAAATATGAGACTAAATATATATGGAACGAATATATGGCGTATCTAAATCAACGCTAAATCACAACTTAAATTTAGAAAAGCCACTGAACATCAAAATAACAATGGGTCCTATACTTGGAATTTTATTAAATCACCTTTTCATTTTCTGAATTTTTTTCTTCATTTTGATGGTTTTCATATACTAATAGTCAATCACTGTCATTTTTTTATTGTCAGACTTATGATCAATAACTGAACTATAATTTTCTGAATAAAAATTTCTACTATTGAAGAAAAATAAAAAACATGATCATGTTCAAAATTTTTTTGTATCTGTCATATTCTTTGAATCTTATCTAACATCCGCTTTGTATCAAATTTAAATTTTAAATAATTTCAGTAATTTTAATTACGGTGATTATATTACAATAAATTTCAGCATTAATTAGTAGTCAATCACTATACACTTTACCCTATAAGGGAACGCAAAAGATTAAATAAAAATACAGAAAATTAAAGTATATTGATCTTTTTTTATTTACTATTGTGATTTAAATTGATTCATGATATTCATCACCAAATAGAAAAAAAAAATAAAAGAAATATAATGTAATAAAAAATAAAAAATATAGATATATTAAAATATAAAATATATAAAAAGTAAAATATATAAAAAAGAATATTATAAATGGATACAAATTAAAATATAGATTAACAAACAGAGAGAAAAAAAATTCTAATATATATTTAGTATATTAAATACATGCGTATATTGGGCGCGTTCAAGCAGGCAAAAATAAAGACTCTATAGTGTAACAGAGATTCGCAAAGTGTCACGTAATCGATATATGGCTCTCTCTGATTGGCTGGAGTAATTTCGCTGTAGTAGTAGCTGCTATATTACATTTACTATTAATATATTCAATATCGATTGCTGTGGAATGAGGTCAGTAAACTCAGTTTTCAATGTTTTATGAATATTTATCTATTATTTCATGCTTTGTGTTGAATGTTACATATCTTATGTAATAATAACACTATTATTAATACAGCGATATGTGACGCAATTCATTGGCACGATGATGATGGATGTAAATTCACTACATAATTGAACGCGCCCAATCAATTGATTCAATTATCGAGGCTTCAATTATGCAGGCTGGGTAATCGTGCTCTATGCCGTTTTTCTTTATATTTCCTTTTAAAACATAATTCCTACAAATATAAGATATTACGAAACGTTGTGCAATTGCATGCATCATAGAGAAGCGTTGTTCGCCGCGCCTTTACACAGTTCGATCTGAGTTGAGATAAGAAACATGTTCAATATCCTCATGAGAGGAGACAGTCATATACTTAGTAAAAGTGTAGGCTAATATCGACGATTTCGAGCGTAAAAACATTTCATGATTATTCATTGGTATTGGAATTTCTACATTGTTAAATTAATAATATCAAATTGTACTTTTAGTACATATGATTAGGTCGTTTATATTCTGTTTTGAAATACTAGAAATTTTTGAAATACTAGACATTTTTGTTTTGAAATACTAAAAACATACTTGACTAAATATCTTTTTCTTTTTTTTAAATACGTAACTTTCTAAATACTTTCTAAATGTATTAAAGTATTGGATCGAAACAAAGCATTATTTCCTGTAGCACTACTTCATTTGTATCACATCTATATGTTTATACTTTATATGAATATTCACAATTACGATTCACATTTATGATTATTATTAATCGCACGATTAATTATTTATAAGAAGATCAAAATGACAATCATGCATGTATCATGGAACAGATATTTCGTATATCGAATTCATTCATTTGGAATCAAAATGCGATGCAAAACAAAATTTATCTGGAGACACGGTGTTTCCGGCGTTAAACATGGCGTGAGATACTTCTGTGTCTTCTCCCAACTGGCGAATTGTGAAATCAAGGGCATCGAATTACTATTTTGCGATAATTATGAATAATAGTTATTTTTGCTTAATATAAAATTTTTCTCTCACTTAAGTACTCGCAAAAAAATTAAGCTTTTATATAGTTATATGAAATTCTAATATAATTGTCTATATTATAATTTTATATTATAATTTTATGATTTATAATTATGAATAAAATATTTTCCTCGGGAATTGATTAAACAGATTAAAAATAAAACTAAAATGTTGAAAAATGATATATTAGCATTTTATTTTTTATTACAAAATACATGCGTTTTATTAAAAAGCGTACAAACACACACACACACACACACACACCGCGCGCGCGCGCACGCGCGCACACACATTCACTCACTCACTCACTCACACACTCACTCACACACTCACACACACACACTCACACACACACACAATGTATAATGTATACTTATGTGTATGTCATAATTGCACTGCTCACTCGATATAAAAAATTTCTCCGTCGACTTGGACTTTCTAGTAATTAGTTTATTTATTAAATTTATTTATTAGAATTAATAAATTAATAATGTTTTGGACTTGACAAATATTTAGAGTTTCGCGGATGATATTGGCAACGTATCAATTAAGTATCAATTATCATAATTATTCTGCATTTTGAATCTCATTCTGATAGACTAGATCTTTCATTCGTCCCCGAAGAAAAAAAATCCAGTGGTGTGAGATCGAGACTTTTCGCTGGCCTCTTTCAATCCAATGAGGATAATGGTCATGGAGAAACGTTTGGACAAGAAGTCATCCTTAACATGTATTTACTTTCATTTTCGGGAACAAATGAAAGATTTAGTCTATCAGAAAAAGATTCAGGATTCAAAACAATAGAATAATGAATATTAAACAACATTTACTATGATTCATGCTTTCTTACTTCAATATCCTGTAACTCCAAAACCGTTCGGAATCGGATATATATGTGTATATTAGACATTTTTGACTTGTTTTCATATGCTGAAGCCGCTGTAGCAATTTTAGCATTGTATGCAGAGACTCTGTATATCTCACACACACACACACACATACACACACACACACACACACACACACACACACACACACACACACACACACACACACACACACACACTACTA
>NW_012130114.1:0-28269 GCF_000143395.1 Atta cephalotes | reverse complement strand
CACACACACACACACACACACACACACACACACACACACACACACACACACACACACACACACACACACACACACACACACACACAGTTTTCTGATAATTCATTATTATTATTAATTATAACAAAATAAAAATATAGCATTATATTAAACTTTTTATACACACATACATACACACAGACTAAGCTGATCTTTTTCAGTAATTTCTCACTTTATTAAAATATTAATATATTATACATTAATTATATTATATATTATAGAATCTATATTATAGAATATAGAACATTAAGTATTTTCATACTACGCTTTGTAAAAATATTCAAGTTCTTTTGTATCAAAATAATGTAATTATTTTAAATTAAAACAAATTATTTGAATCACGCTCATTCCCTATAAATGGCGCCCAGCGCATGCGCGCGAGAGCGTGTTATAACTTTTACTAGAGGAACTCTAATCGATCCGATTTTCTGTGGGTTTTCCGACATCGTATTTCTGAGTCCATTTTCATTCTCGAATTTAATCTTCTTATTCCGTTATCTATATTTTCTATTTCTATTATCTATATTTTACTGTGCAATTATCGATTAACTTTTAAAAATGAATATCTAATAACATACGTCAATTTATCACTATTATGAAATAAATTCATAGCATAAATAGAAGAGTTGAATTTCTTATTATGATATCTATAAGATATAATGACTAGGATCAAAATTAAATAGGCTGAAAATTAATAAAAAGTAAATATTTTTTTTATTACCGACGAACATTTTCAAAGTTATAATTAATTTTATTAGAGAACTTTTATTGTTACAGAAATGAACTATCAATATACTGTATACAATTATATGACACATATGTATAATATGTATATGTACAATATGGTCCGTATTCAGAACGCGCTTTTATCTCTGAAATTCTATAGTATGCGTAACTTAAATTATAGCATTGTTGTTAGCGCGCATTGTTGTAAGCGCGTTCTGAATATGGACCTATACATACACACACACACACACACACACACACACACACACACACACACACACACACACACACACACACACACACACACACACACGCGCGCGCACACACACGCGCGCGCGCGCGTATAATCAAAACGTGACATTAATTACAATAAATTGAATATTACATGAAAAATTGTCAAATTTATGGATAATGTCAATTATTATTACTTAAATATTATTACTTAAAAACGCTCGTTTAGATTTTGATGAATATATAAATTTATTACGATGTAGCATTATGTCGTTTCTTCAAATTAATCTGTTGAAATTAGTCTATTGAAATCAGCTTGTGGCACAAAGCATAATTTCCAGATTCTATTTCGCAAATAATAAGTATAAAATTATCAATAAATATAAAATTAAAAATAACAATTACAAACAAAATGAAACAATATTAAATTTATATCATACTTGCTTCAAAATCACAACCTAAGATAAGATTTATTATAACAGTAGGATACTCATAATTTCACTAATTTCGATTACTGTTTGTGACTCCTATCATGAGTTCCTTGCTTTTATACTTAAACGTCCTTAGAGAGAAAGTAATTATTGTGGTGAGCCGAAGACATGATATTGAATGTAGGAAAATATATATCTGGTAGACGATCTGTATCACTTTATTTATTTAGAGATATAATAGACATATAATAATTTATTTTTTTTATGAAGATCATTTTGGCTTAATCTTTTTTGAAAGGATGGTTCAGAATCTAATATTAATATTATCCCAATTTAAATTATGTTTATGATTTGCTTAATGAAGAGATACTGACATTGATTCTAAAAATTTTTTAATATTGGATTTATGTTCCCGTATTTTAGTTTTTAATTTCTGTTTTGTTTGTCCTACATATTGTATGTAGAATTACAATCTAAACAATTGAATTACAATCTAAACAATCTAAACAATTTTGTAATAACAATTTTGTAAATAACATTACATTGCTCTGTTTTTTCCAGTTTTTTCTTTACCTAATTTTATGAATTTATTCAGTTTATTCATCGATTTATATGCTATATTAAGATTGTTTTTTTCTGTGATCATTTTAAATTTTTCTGAGATTTATTTGACGTATGAAATTGGGAAGAACTTTTTTATATTCTCGATTGAGTGATCATTATTATATAAGTCAGTTCGTTTTGACAGAATTTTGATTCTGCTATTTACAGTAAAAAATATTATATCTAAAGGATAACCATTTTTAATAATTCTTTGATCATGTTTGAGATGTTCTTATTGTGGTATTCCAGATGCGAAAGAAATATGATCCTATCTAATTGCCCTATAATTACATCTTTTTTATGAGTGAATGGATTTATAGCTTAAAAATCTGTCGGAATTAATACCGATGTGAACCTGGCGCTCAACTTTATCAAAAATAAAAATTACTGCAGGCCGTTTGTACTTCGTTTGTACTTGTTTGTATCTCCGAATCCTTTGAAATACAAACGAAAGTAAGAGAGGTACAAACGGGTACAAACGATTCTCTTTCGAATGGCATAAATGAAATTAAAAAATCTTAAAATTGCGCGCTGGCCATTTTTTATTTTTCACTTTTTGTTTAACTGTTTGAAGTATAAACGAAATAATGATCGGTACAAACAAGTACAAACGGCCTGCAGTATTAATTTTTATTTTTGATAAAGTTGAGCGCCAGGTTCATATCGGTGGAATTAATCGGTTTTTTGAATATCGATATTTATATATCGATTTTTATGTAGCCACTCTCCAATTTTACTGTAACGTTTAGAAAGTCAATAGAATTATCATCTCTATGCTTAACCGTAAAGTTTAATTTCTCATAAATTAAACACTTCGAGTATCAAGTACATTTGATTTTTTGGTAATGCTATTAACATGTCATCTATATAACGATAATAAATCGGAATGTTAACATTAATGTTCGATAGAATACTCATTTCCAAATCATGAATTACTAGATTAGCTAAGATTGGAGATAATGGAGATCCCATGGATAAGCCAAAAATCTGTTTAAAGAATTTGTTATCAAATTTAAAATAAGTTGAATTAAGAATGAGAGAAATAGCATTCAAAAATTTTTTTTAGAATTGTTGTATTCTTTGAGATAAAGACATTTTTTTCAATGCTTTTTTTAATTAATTCCGTTGAAATATTTATGTACTTATTTATGTATTTATTTTATTCACTAATTCAAAACTGTTTTTTAAGTATCCTATTTCCTTTTTTAGACTATTATCAATAATTTATTTTAAATATGTAGCTAAATGATATTATGGGCTATTGATACAACTTACAATGATTCTTAAAGGGTTATTTTCTTTATGAATTTTTGACAAGCCATAGAACAAGCCAAGCCATAGGCAAGCCAATTCTTTTAGCTTTTTTTAAAATATCACAAAAAATAGGTTTTAAATTTGCACCATCTACTGATATAATAATAAGCGACAATTTGTTTCCATCGAGTTGAAATGCCTGCTAACATAATTACTAAAGCATGAGTAGCAATATCTTTCTCTTATGATTTGCTATGGTAGCTTTTCCAAATAAGTTTGTGTCGATGCACCTAACATGCGACTAGGTATTATTTCATCAAAAACAAGCTTATTTCATCAAAAACAAGCATGTTTATCTAAGCTACTTTTAAGAAACTTTAATACTTAAGAAACCAACAATTTCATGTAAAATACATTATTAAAATTTAAACTTTGCAATCTCCTATTTAATGTTCGTATAGAAGACAGAGGAAAATTGCAAACTACTTCTTTGTAACCTGTGTTGCCGCATGTAAATCTCAATTTCAATGCTTTCTATATTGTTTTATTGCTCTATAATGGAACTTGTTTATATTCTACAGAAAATAATTTTCTTTATAAAAGATTGTCTTGATACTGGCATTCGTTGCAATTATTTTATTGTGCGTTTGAAATTTAATAATGATTTCTTTACTTTTTGATAAGAACAATTTGTTTTGTTTAAATATTTTTGCATTTTTTCTTCATTTTTTTAACCAATTAGAGAAAATCTGTTCTGACCCTGACAAATCATTTTCCAACATATCTTCGAAATTTACATTATTGTAATATTTTTCATATTGTTTTTCCATCAACTTATTTTCACTGATCTTAAAAATTAAGTTTTCTTTGATATTATCTTGAATGATATCCGTCTGATTTATATAATTAATGAAAACTTCATTATTATTATCTTAAATCTGATTGATTTGTGTAGTTAACGAATACTTCACTATTATTTTTTATTTGCATAAATTGATTTGTTATTAGAAATTTTTTTCTGAAATGAAAAATTATAAAAACATTACACTATATATTTAAATAAAAAATAAGATATTTCTATATTTCAATTAATTTTTTTATTATGCATGTTAATAAACTGCTAATTATTCTTTGCATATATTAATAATAGATAATATATGTTTTTAATATATATATACGTATCATACATAAAATTGAAAAAAATATTTCAGATTCATTTTGTATAAAATTTAATAAATGCATTTTTAATATAAATATAAAAATATAATATAACAATATAGTATAATATTAATAAAATAAAATAAATAAAATAAAATAATATTAATACAATAAAATATAATATAATATAAAAATATAATATAACTATACGTCTATATAGAAAAGTAGGCTTATGTAAATGCAATGCAATAAATTAAAATGTCAAGGCTTTTTAAAAAAACGAGCAAATGTAGTTAATTAATAAAATTTGTCTTTTATTACATTCATATAACGCTATAAATTTCAAACATTTCGACTTACAAAGTTTTTATTAGTGATAATAATAAAGAAAACGTATGTAACCCTATCCAATGTCAATGAACTAACATATGATACATAATAAAAATTATCGCTCTAGGTTAATCTTCCTGCGTTAAGATATTACGAATCGAAATAAGTATCAAGTCAGAAGTTTGAAAGTCCATAGTTGTAAAATTGTGTTTAACTGGTTCTTAATTGTTATCGAGAATTAGCTCAGTCAACAATTTCATATAAAATTCGTCATTCCAAACGAGGATTTCTTCATAACTATCCTACTATATTCTGTACAATTAAATGTCAATTTCTGATTAGAAAATTATTATATTTAATTCAATATTGATGAGAATTTATTTTTCACTTACGTTAATTTATATAGAATAGTCAATCCGTATCTTAACGCAAGAATAATTAAATAAGATTAGCCTAGAGCGATAATTTTTATTATGTATCATATGTTAGGTCATTGATATTGGATGGGGTTACATAAATACGTTTTCTTTATTATATCATTGATGAAGACTTTGTAAGTCGAAACGTTTGAAATTTAAAGCGTTATACGAATGTAATAAAAGACGAATTTTATTAGTTAACTATATTTACTCATTTTTTTAAAAAGCCCTGACATTTTACTTTTATATTTATTTTTATTAAATAACTTTTATATTTATTAAAAACGCATTTATTTTGTATAAAAACACTTTTTAAATAATCGAGGTAACACAAAATATCCGAAATGAAACGAGACACATGTTCGACTCATTTGAGTGGTCTCGGATTAAGTGACATGCTCACTTGTCCTAAATCTGTCATTGAATCTTGGAGCACATGAATGCATCAACTACTTCAACCACCATTACCTTGATCTGTGATCCAAGTGCTCTTTGAGTTAATTTGGAGCAAGCATTTGCGACGCGAACAAATCTCTACCTTCTGATGTAAGGTAAATGGAGCGTGCTCTTAATTAATCTATGGAGTATACTCTAACACAACTCGAACATCTAGTCGCCATATTGGTTCCGGTGACGCGACGTACTGGAGCGTGTTGGGCATGTTAGAGCGTGCTACGCGAACGAAACGAACCTGAAATTTGATATAAATATAAAAATATAATATATATAACAATATAATATAATATTAATAAAATAAAATAATAAAATAAAATAAAATAAATAAAAAAAAAAGAATAAATAAATAAAATAAATAAAATAAGCAAAATTAAAAAATAAAATAAAATAATTAATAAAATAAAATATTAATATAATAAAATATAATATAATATAACAAAAATATAATATAATTTTTATATTTATTAAAAGCGCATTTATTTTGTATAAAAACGCTTTTCAAATAACCGAGGTAACACAAAATACCATACAGAAACGAAACGAGGCATATGTCCGACTCGAGTTTGAGTGATCTCAGGGTTCGATTACATGAAGCGCGATATGCGATACGTGACTACATACAGTATACAGTAACTAAGGATAATGTCCCATGTTTGCGAAATTTACAAACAGATCTAAGAGAATGATTCTGTGATTGGCGATACGTGAATCCGCTTACGCACGATCCGCTGCATGAGACATCACCCTAATAGTAACTAACTAGACAATTAGGAAATCACATATCACATACTATCTATTTCTTTCGCTGATATTGGCAGCGTTTAGCGAACTCAACAGCGTTGAGTGAGTACTCGCTGCTATTGATATATTCTTCCAGATTTAAAATGTTGATTGGAAGATCAACAATTGAATGAGTTCACTATTATTGATGTATTCTTTTAGAATAAAAAATAACTCTAAAGTTGAATCCATTGACGCAACCATTACATGGAGCGTGGTTTGCGCGCGATTTATGACGGAGTAACAAATTCATATTACTATACACTGCATTTTTTAATGGAATTAAAAAGTATAGTGTATAATATTGTGTAATTGATTTAAACTCAATTATTAACTCAATTATTAAGTAAGTCTGTTAAAAAAATAAGAGTATCGATAAAGTGTGCATAAATATAAGTTAATATATTGAAAAAAATTCATACTAATGTGAGTTTATCACTAGCCCGTGCCGCAAACTGCGCTCCATATAATATCAGCGAAAGAAATAGGTGGTATGTGATACGCAGTTTCTTAGTTGCCTAGTTACTATTAGTTATTTATTAGTACCGCGTATCGCGAACTGCGCTCCGTGTAATCGCACTCTAAGGATATCGTCGCATGTATACAGAATCGACACGATGGAATGGATTTCTTACTAGAAATGAGTTTACTTGTATTCCGTTCCGTAAAAAGTTTCTTTACTATAGCGAAACCATTGGAATCATAGCTGGAAGAGTATAGAAATGATACAGAATCAACGGAATGTTATGTCGATCCGGCTATTGTTGATGGTTGAGAATTTGACAACTTTGAAGAAGAAAATTAATAATTCTTATTTTTCAATACTACATATTCTTGTTTTATATATATGTAGTCCAACTAATGCCAGCAGTTCTTCAAATAATACCGATGTCATTCTGAAATAATTGAAGAACTTCTCACAATCGGTCGTTTACATTTCAACGACTAAATTGTCACTTGCGCCTTGGAGACGCCTCATTCTTTACGTAAACATTGATTGTACTCAGAATTTTTGTTTTCTTGTATATTTCTGTTGTTGCAATAAAATGTTATAAGCAAAATAAAATTTTCGCCTACTCTTAAATACCGAAATAGTACGCCAACTTGGCACATTTCTTGCCTTTTGCAATAATTTTAATTATATTTTAATAATAACACTATTTCTTTCCATTGTTGTAGATTTATAAAAAAAGTTTTCTGAATATTCGTTTCAATTTTTAGATTCAATCAACTCAGCTGAACATACCATTCCGTCTCGTATAAATTTTCTCTATCCATTCCATTTTGTAACCGGAACGTAATGGAATTTTAGTAACAATATATCTCACTCTTATAATTCAATATAGTTGAGTATTCAAAGTAATGTTATAAGCAAGATGATTGCACAAATTATACATATTATTGCTTTTGTCGCATTAAAATAACAAAATATTGATTAAATTAAGCAAATTAGTTAGAGATCGAGGCGACATTCCGTCCGCTTTCATTCCATTCCGGCTATATATGGAACGAGAAGAGAAATTTTTTACGGAACGGAATTGTAATGAATTCAATTTTCTAGTAAGAAATCCATTCCGTTGTTCCGTGTATATGGGATTCTAAAGGGGAATATTTGACTGTAGTTGGTTGGTTCTTACATTCTGATCTGGTTTAAACTCTGAGTGGAAACTAGGCCATTGGCCAAGGGCCGTGAAAATCATGGTCCGGAATAATCTTGCGGAATAGTCTTGCAGAATGCATCATTGAAGCAACCAATCAGCGCTATTCCGCACTTTTCCATCACACAAGTTTTGTGTGCTATGTTTACATGATGCGTCAAAGATGTATCCAGCATGAATATAATTTAAAAACTATTAATTTCTTATTAATAATTTACTTATTAAAATGAAATATAATTTTTCAAATTGTAAAAACAATTATCACTGTTGTAGTATTTAATGTTTTACAATTAATGTTTTACAATCTCATAATAATTTTTTGACCTGCTTTAACGCATTTACTATCATTTTTCTGCATCGTATGAACATAGCACACAAAACTGACGTGATGGAAAAGTGTGGAAAAGAGTATACTGAAATCGCATCATTGTTTTTTTGATTTTGGTATCTATATGCACTTTTTATGCACTCAAATCTTATCATTTTGCTTCATTCGTCTCAATATTACGCAATTCCATCATATCAATCAGCATCAAATTATTTTAATCTCTCAAAATACAACGGTTTATTACAAGAACAATGACACATTCTCTATTCCGCAATCCTATTCCGCACTGTGTGATTTCATCCTTAGGCTGAAATCCCATGAGAGATTTATTTTCTGTGGCTGAACTAGTGTACACTTTTGGAATTTAAAGTGAGATAAATATACGTTTAATATTTGTTTAAAGCAAAAAAAGAGTGTTCTAGAACAGTCTAATGTAGAAACAAAAAATAGACCATGAGTGTATTTATCGTATCACATAATCGCGTAATCAATCGAAAGCGATCCGTTGTTGTGATATCGCATTTTACTGATTATTGATTGAGTATACAGTAACGCGATATGCGGTAAATACACCTCATGAGACTCCAGCTTTAGGATGGAACTCCATGAGGCGTATATGCTACATATAGCATGATTATATGAATCAAATATCGATTTATCAACTCCAGCCTTGAAAAGTGGACAATGTACTCTAAGAAAAATGGACGTTGCTATGTAGTTGACATCCACTTTGTCAGAGGGCAATAGTGCGTGGTAGCATTTTGCGGTTACAGGTTTTGGGTCGTCAAGTCCTCTCTCAGATTTCTCTCTGCCGAAATCAATATGACGACTAGATATCGCGTCGTGTTAAGCCGGTTCTACATTAGTTGTAAGCCGATCGCAAGTTTGTTGCGTCAGTTAATCTTGCATTTTGAAACGCTTTATATTGGCTGTCGTAACAAACTTACGATCGGCTTGCAACTAATGGCTGCATTCAGCGATCTCAACAGAATGCGTTTTTATATGAAACAAAGAAAGAAAAGAATCTGCCAAAAAAAAAGCGTCGCTCTGTGATCCGAGATATTAAGCGTTAGGTCGGAATCAGACTATGCATTGAAGATTGAGATTAAAGATTAAAGATTGAAATTTCATCCATGAAGACAAAGAAATTTTGGCTCTTTTTGTTCTGATTGGTCAAACTTCAATCTTTCAATCTTCAATCTTATTCTTCAATGCGTAATTTGATTCCGACGAACTGTAAACGATTGGTGGGCGCAAGTTACACCGCATGTGACGGCACTCTAAAGCCAGTTCTATATTGGCTGCCCTCAACAGTTGAGCGAGCGCTCGCTGTTATTCTTTTAGATCATCAATTATCTATTTTAGATCCATTTTAGATTTAGAGTGCCATCACATGTGGCGTAACTTGCTCCCACCAATCATATTGTTTTACTTGAACATCAGTTTCTGTCTAGTTACTTTATGCTTTTTACGCTATTTTGTTGTTGCACCGAAACATGATGGAACCACCATGCGTTGAATCTAATTTCTGGTTTATTTTAGCTTATTCTGTCTGAAAAAATGCATATAGATTTCGATTTTTGTCCCATGTGGAACAGTACAATTATAGACTTTTTACTTCTGTGACAGATTTCCTAACCTCAATAATCATCAACTTTAAGAGTGAAATCACACAATACAATCAACATGCGGGATAAAAGATGCGTGATTAGAACAGCCAATCGTGGGATCTGCGGAATAGAAAAATGCGGAAGAGCGCTGATTGGCTGTTCGAACACACTTTCTGTCCCGCATGCTGATTCCCGTCATGTGATTTCATCCTAAGATGCTAATAAAATCCTTGGATTGATTTATGACATCTTAAGACTGTACTTAAGACAGTCTTAAATGTAAGAATCGACTATGAATTCCGATCTGCTTTGTGTCGTGAAATTGGTACTGAATCTTTCATTGTTTAATACATTTTGTTTCTTTTTCTAAAAAAAGAAAAACGTAAAGTGTATTCTCTTTTGATTCTTGCATTTATTTATTAAGACTGTCTTACAATTTTAAAATGTTATAAGTCAATCCGAAGATTTATTATCTTAAGATAATATTTAAGACAGTTTTAAAATAAAAACGGACTATGAATATTGATCCATAGCGTTTCACAATTGGCAGCCTTTTCTCTTGACGCGACATTCATAAACAGAGAAGGCGGAGATTTAGAGATAGATGCTTGCAAACTAAGGTTACGTTCCAAAATTTCCTCTCCGAGAAAGATTTTACTCTATATGCTATAGTATACGTTATGTGTACTATACATTTTGAATAAAGTTTTCCTTGGAGAGGAAGTTTTGGAACGTAGCCTAAGCAAACCATGTTATTCCTTCTACCATAATACCAGCTGTCAGAATGACATATTCTAGTAAATAAAATATAACGTATTCTAGTAAAATTACTAGAATACACAAGTTCCGCTTACGCAGGGCTACGTTCAGCTTCCTCCCACCCGGTGCTCCTCGAGTCATCTTTGTTTAACGTTTGGTAAACAACAAGAATGATACGATATCCAGGAAGCACCTAGGTGGGAATCCGAACGCAATCCAGAGTATCGATTCTCTAACTTTTATTATGGTGAAAATGTGAGCCATTTCACATCGCGTGATTCCCTAACTTGCATCATGATGCAATTGCGAGCAATCTCAGGGGAATTCGTTTGGCAAGAAATTTCTTGTCGAATGGTAAAATCCGAGAAAGAAAAGCTAAGAAATAGAGCGAGAGAGGAAACCACAGCTGAATCGACTGAATTGACAATTTTAAAGTTAAATATATAATTTTGCACAGTCCAAAGACAAAAATAAAAATGGCAATATACATGGTAGCAACTTTGTTATTGGATAAAAAGGAAAGAGACTTTTGAATCACATATGAGAATTAGACGAATGCTTAGAGAAATTCATTTTCAACAGAATTTTGTAAATAATGGCAGAAAATTATTTAGGCCCAGTTTCATAACTCACGGTTTACTTTTAACTATTTTTAATCAAAGTTTTATTCATCATCCATTTTCAATTCTAGAATTGGAAAAAAATTAGAAATAAATTGAACTTTATGGCCGTAATCCAATTTATGCTGACAACGCTCATGAACATCGTTTATTTTCGTTTAACATTTGACAAACAACAAGAATGAAATGATTTTTAAGTGAACGTGAATCGGATCTCGAACTGTATTTTACTTCACATTTTCACGTTTTTCCGCACACCGGCAAATCTAGTGATTTTGTATTTTCACTTCGTCGTTACAGACTCACGTGGACTCATGTGAGATGAAAGTGCGAAAAGTGAGTGATCTCACTCGAATTATAGAATCGACCCCCAGGTTATATCTCACGTGACCCTCATGACATCCTTACAGAATCGGTCCCTAAAGCTCTAGATATACCAAAGTAGCACACTCTTTTTATTTAAATCGAAATGACAACTTTCCTATTGGTTATTTTGATTGCCATTTTCGACCTAGTCCGTCCAATAAGCGCTAATATTGGCTACATTCAACGAATTCAACAGTTGAGTGAGCCTTCACTGCTATTGATCTATTCTTCTAGATTTAAAATGATGATTGGATGATCTAAAAGAATACACCAATAACAGCGAGCGCTCACTCTGTGAGACCGTTAAACACATCATTCGTAATCATAAGGTGTTTTTCATTTGATGACACAAGTCAACACAAGCGTCATTCTATCTCTAACATTTAGAGAATGAAGATCGAACGATACTTGTGTCAACTTTTATATCATCAAATGGAAAATACTTATAGTATCTCATCTCTCGACTGCGTATTCAAGATGTGGAGTTAAGTTCGGATTTACAATAGGTTTTTTTAAGTTTTAAACCGTAAGAAAGCAATTACAGTCGAATATAAGGAGAATAAGTGATTTGTCCATGTTCCTTATAACTTAAGACTTAAAAATCTATTGTAGATTTCTCTGGATCTACAATAGCTGTTTTGAGCCTTAAGCCTTAAGAAATTGACCAATTACAGTCAAATGCGAGGAGAATAATCGATTGCGATTCATTCATTTCTTATGGCATAAAACTTAAAAATCTGTTATAAGATCTTCGGACTTACAGTCGAATGCAAGTAGAGTTGGAAAAAACCTAGGTTTTTTTATATTAAATCCAACTTACTGGATATTATCCGATTTTATCCCGTTTTTTCTGGTTAAAACCATAGTAATTTTCCAGAATGTGTCTTTTACCTTTCGATGAAATTATGCTCATTTGAAGTGTTTTCAATCACTCAAAGAATTTGGCAAAAAAAATATTTAAATATGATTCTGCAGTCTAGCAAAACGAGTGAATATTTTAGATAATAAATGCAATAAAATAGATATTGATAATCCTAAAAAAGAATTTTGCGCGCTGACTCTTATTAACCTTAAAGCTTAAATTAAAATTATTATTGTTATTTAAAAAATTTTGCATTTTTATGGCAAATTTCTTTAGCTGCCTAATAGAGAGAAATCTGAAAGTAGACACATCCCGATCTTTTTCATGTACCATAGATATCTATACTAATACTAGATCGTTAACTTCTTAGTTAATTTAATGGCGGCAACAGTATATGTGTTATATATATGTACGATGTGTGTGTATGGGCAAAATGATTGGAGCGGCCATTTAATAAATTCAATCAAATATTCGGCCATTTATAATGTTTTAGTTGAAGTTAGCGATTTAATACTAGTATAGACATCTGTGACCAAATCTCAGGGAGAGAGACTAATGCCCATATTTATAGTCAGATCTTGTACTTAAGGCTTCCTTAAATTTATCTTTAGATGCTCAGCAATGAAATAATTCATAAAACATCTAAAGATAAATTTAAGGAAGTCTTAAATATAAGGCCTGACTATGAATACGGGCATAAGGAGACTCCATTTAGGACATCTAAATCCTCAGAAAATGAATCCATTTTGAGTTTCGAATTTTCATTCTCGACATTCGCGACGCTTGTGAGCTTAGTACTACTGCGCATAATGAGTGCGCTATAGAAAAAAGTATCATCATTAATGCGATTAATCTTCATTAGGATTGTCAGGAAGAAAGATTAATCGCAAACAAAATCGCCTTTACGGGATAAAGTTATGTTCGTGACTTTTTTTTACGGCGCATTCATTATACGCAGAGACTATAGAGTGGGTATAAAGAGAATGCCAATTAGCTGAAAGTCGCCATTTGGTGTCCTATATCTGAAATATCTATATGACGCAATTCCTCTTAATCTCTTTTTTCTTTGACGTTGTCTTCTTGTAACTAACAGTAAGGATGGCGTAACCTAATGGCGTAACCAATCAGCGTTAGGCACATGTATTGGCGCTACTCTCTTTATACCCACTAAAACTTCCTCTCTGAGAAAGATTTTACTCTACATGCTATAGTATACGTTACGTATATTATATATTTCGAATAAAATTTGGAGAGGAAGTTTTGGAATGTAATCTTAGAGTATTAAATTCACAAGCGCCGCGAGTGTCGAGAATCGGAACTCGAAATGGATCCACTTTTATTAACGTAAGTGATATCTTTTTAGGCTATCTCCCTGCTCATAATAAATCTCATAAGAGTAATGTCCACGTTTTTGTGGATCTATATGGGCTAGTTAAGGATGAACAATCAACAAAGTTAATTATTAATAATAGAATATTATTGATATCCATGGAGTATAGAGAATAGGAAGCTGAATACATGGATGAGGCGTCAAAAAGCGTGATCAAAAATGATCTTCTGAATTAGTTCGATTGAGATATCGCTTTCGTTCCACCACATCGTTCTTGCAGTTTGCATAGTAGGTCATATCAATTTTACATGAAGAATGTTCCATTCTTCATGCAGTTTTAATGACAATTTAATAAATTTACGTCTTCCTGTTATTGTCAGAGATATCAAAGAATAATATCTCTATTCTTAAATTTTTCTTCTTTTTCTTCAGATTTTGGCTAGGCAACCCAAAGGTTAGTAACTAGGCTATTGATGTACGCTGTGTCTGATGTTTATTCGTGGGATGGTTGCAAACCTGATTAAGTTAAGATCGATATAGATGCTCCCTCTCCCCCATTCCCAGACTCCTGCTACCACATTGGTGAGTCGCGCGGGAAAAAAGGAACAAAGAAAGTTTAAAAGATTGTTGGCCTTCATGTAAGTCAAGAGCAGGGGACATAATTTAGGAGAGGAAAGGTGAAGGGCAGGAAGGAGATTTTGGGAGCAATTAGGAAATTTTTTAGCTATATATTTTCTGATTGAGCTCGTGTTTGAATTAAATTTTTTGCAATGGAACAATAAGTAGTTAACTTATTGTTTGATTGAGTCGCGATTGTCCCCGCAGAGACAAGCTGATGAGCCCATACAATATTGACTCTGTGCAGATTCTCATTAGTATGGTTATATCTTAGTTGATTAATTAATATTATTTCTTCTTTTATTAAAATAATCTTATGAAACCATGTTTTTCTAGAGCTTATATGAAAGTGTTCGTAATAGAGTGTACTTTTGGAGACTGAAGTTGTTTTCATGTATGCTTCACTTTGTCGATTCGCCTATGCAGTCGATTCCACTAAGAGGTTCCACCTCATAAGGAACCTTAAAAATCAGCTTATATCCATCCATCGCCGATTTAGCGACCTGGCTAATAGATTCATTGCCAAGTATACCAGTGTGAGTCAGAATCCAGAAGAGTGTAATCTCTCCTCTCTGTTGTGATGTTATTATGAGGCTTATTTAATGTAGACTATGTAATTGCTCTGTACCTTTGCAAAGTTCTGTAATGCTTCGAGCGCAGTTTCTGAATCTGAAAATATAACACTCTTCGAAATTTCAAGATTTCCAATCGCCTGAATCATCTGATATATAGCCCACAATTCAGCTGAGAAGATGGAAGTTTCAGCTGGCAGTTTGTGCTTAATGTCTCCTCTATTGAAAAAACAGTTCCAACAACTTTTTCCGTGGTTTTTGATCTATTGGTATAAAAAGAAGCGTTTTATCTGAATAGAAATGATTTATGAAAGAAGTCTGCAATAATCAAGCTAGAATTATCTTTTTTATCACAACTGTGCATTTCCTTAACATAGTCATAATCCTTATGGAGAAAATCTCATAAGAGTGCCAATGTGCAAGTGGGTATGTGGAGCAATAGACAATGCGCTTCTCGTATCTACTGGTTACAAAATATTTGAAGAGTCTGAAGTCCTTGATGGCTTCTATCTTACGGTTTTTCCTGATTGCTGCAATTTTCATTTCTTCCAAGGAGTTATAAGCTAAGCTGAATTTATTAGCCATTTATTGGCTTTATAGATGAATTTAGAGGCTGTTAAATTGAATCTGGTATTGAGATTAATTTTCTTGACTTCTGCTAGTATTACATTTATTGGTATGCGATATCCCATTGTTTTCTGATTACTTTGAAGGCGCTGTAATTTAATAAAATCTGGAAGAGTTCCAGTTGAAAAATTGGCATCCATACTCCCCAGCATTGTGAAATGAGTCCTGTAAACACAGGATGGAAGAAACAACATCTGATAGAGTTGATATGATGCCAGAAATTCTCCTACTTTTGTATTATATATCTAGATGATGTCTGCTTTTAAGATTGTAATCCAAGATAACCCTCTCCTCTCCCCAAAGAACGGTGCGAATGTACTGTAGGAAATATGTTCTCGTTAATGGTTAAATTCAATGAAATCTTTATTGCATTATCCTGAGTAAAACCCATCCAGCTAGATTTATGTGAGGACACTTCCAAATTCCTGTATCTCAGATACTCATGGACCTTGTTTACTGAACATTGAATAAATTCAATAGCATCATTGATATTCCGGTGGAATACAACACCACATCATTTGCATACTGTAGAAAGCGAGTATTTGTGTGAAGATTAACCGAGATTTCTGAGATAAAGGTAAATAATAGAGGAAACAAAGAGGACTTAAAATAGATCTTTGCGTCGTATCCTTATATGCGATGTATGAGCTATGCAATTCCCCATCTATGATAAAACTGAGTTGTCTGATGCTGATCAGATTCTTAACAAACTTTCTGAAAAGGGCAGGAACGCTCACTTCCTTCAGGTCTTCTAATAGAATAAATAGAGTTATATTATCAAACGCACTCGCTATATCCAGGAAGATTACAATCGTAAGAGATTGATTCAAGAATCCAATCTCATCGCCGTTATTAGGATAGTCAGATTATTGTTGCATGCTCTAAAGGGCCTGAAGCTCGCCTGCACTTGAGGAAGAATTGGTCGGGATTCCACGAACCAGTCTTCGATAAAGTATTCCGAAAGTTTACATACGCATGATATAAGC
Source organism: Atta cephalotes (assembly GCF_000143395.1). Classification (NCBI taxonomy): domain Eukaryota; kingdom Metazoa; phylum Arthropoda; class Insecta; order Hymenoptera; family Formicidae; genus Atta; species Atta cephalotes. Next base: position 11,509 of record NW_012130114.1, on the reverse strand, counting down.
GAGATAGACCTAACCACCTTGCTATCTGCCGGCTTAGATATAAATCATCAAGGAGGAGTCTTCCAAGAGTTCGGAAAGATTCCTTGGGAAAAAATTTTATTAAATGTAATTAAATTTTATTAAATTATGTAGACAATAAACGTGTCTCATATTCCGCAGGAAGCTGCTCGAGCATCCTGTAACTTATCTGATCTAAACAAGGTGCAGAATCCTTAAGAGAAGAAGCAAGTGCATCCTTAAATTTCTTCTAAAGTTAGCGGGTCAAGTACTACCTAGTCAAGTACTTATATTTGAGTTTTGATTATCCTCGATTTTCATATTTTTAAGGTCCTTGAAATGAGTGAAGTAGGAAGACGGGGAACACAACCTGCCTCCAACGAGATTGCTCGCCTAATATCTTGTGATGATATTATTATGAGATGCCTTCCTTTTAAAACTCTTGATTAAAGATTTGGTTGGTAGAGGTCCTCCTATTAAATCCATTCACCAAACTATACCATCCCTCATGTTCTTGCTCAGAAAGTTTCTTAGAACAAGATGTGCGAGCCTTTTAGAATGCAATATAGTTTTCTTTGGATGGGAGGGAGACATATTTTCTAATGACATTTCTTCTATTTTGCACCGCTTCCGAGCAGAACTCATTCGACCAAGGGGAGATTTAAGTTTTTTATATTGCACGGAAGTGCGCGGAAGTCTCTTGTCTTCAAGAAGGAAACTCCTAACGGTCTCAAGCAGACTCCGTAAACTTGTCATAATGATTTATTACATCGTCATTAATCTGAGAGAAAAGCTTCTTAATAGAAGAGAAAAGTTCATGATAAAAAGCCTGATATCCTTCTTTAGAGAGTGATATTTTGTAATAGCATTTGGACCTCAAACAAACCTGTATGCCAATCGTTGTGATCATAGGAAAATGATCGCTTCCATAGGAATCAGACTCTACGAAAGTGTCGCATAATGGCGTGAAGACATCTAAAATCGATGCTGCGTTTGAGGAAGAATGCAGAAAAGTAGATTCTCTCATTAAACATTATTAGATCATATTCTTCTGACCTAATGAAATTTTTTTAGTTTTCTCCCCACAGTAGATTAACATTTGGACTCCTAAGCAATATGATGAACATTAAAGTCACCTAGAATGAGATAATTTTTACAATGTTGCAGTTCATTAAGCAGGGATTTGAAAAAGAAGATAGGTGTATTTTGTCCGGAATGAATATATATTAACTATAATTATGTCCATATTTAAGCAAAAAACTTTGATTGCAAGATATTCCACTGACGGATGATTGATATCCTTAAAGGTAATGATTTCGTATTTTATATTCTCCCGAATCAAAATGCACGCCTCGGTCTCCTAGTTGAGTGATATCATTTCTGACTACATTAAAGCCCTTAACACTGTAATTGCTGTGATTTTTAAGAAGGGTTTCCTGTATACAGAAAATATCCATCACCTCAGAAAGTAACGAAGAAAAGTTATGCCTTATTCCAAGACAATGCCACTGAAAGATTTTAATTAGTTTGTTAAGGACTTTATGTTTTGAACTTTCATTCCGAAAAATAATCCGCCGCCGCTGATACGACGACACCAGTGTCGCCGTCACCGAGCTTGCCATGGCACCAGCCATTGAGGAAAAAGTTAACTTGAATTGAGAGATTGCATAATAGTTGTTGTGCTGCTTTTGTGAGTTGTTTGATTTAGATCCGAAATCTATTGTAATCGAATTCGTCTACAGGATTGTGCATATGATTTTGTTGTTAAGTGTGGTAGAAAGAAAAAAACATCTTTTGGAGGATTTCTAATAGGGCCGTGTTCGACTCCTCTCTCCTCTCCAGGTTATGAAGAAGATGAAGATCGACAATAATAATTTAGACTTTTACAAGCTTAACAATTGCACTGAAAGCATTGGTTAAATCATTATTTTATAGATATTATTTTATAGATGAGTAAAGATTTCTGAAATCATTGAGATTAGTTCCGTTATCTCTGGACTAGTGCTGCTCTTTATCTGTATTACGAAATTCCGGTTGTGAGGAAGGATTATTTTTAAAAACAATACCATTGCCAGATATGCGATGAGTTCTGCCGTTAAGTTCGTTAAAACTGAATCGATGGGTCTCAATGTCGTAATCATACTGAGCCTTGTTGAGCTGAGACGTTCTCCGCGAGAATGAGCGGGACAGTGTTCCCCCTCCGAGATAAGGTTCCTATTTCTTTGCGAGTATGAAATAGAGCAAGGCTTTAGCACATTTGCGTATGTTGAATCTCTCCTCTCTGGCTTCTCTTTACCTAAAAGGTCAAATCTATTAATATTTCTGAAAATTCTATCTTTGTTGCGAGAGAGGCTGAAAATTATTCGGGTTCATTAGCGGAAGTGAAGGGGGACGAGGAAGAGATTGATGTTTTGCTATCAATACAATTTCTAGCATCAACAATGGAAGTTTTCGATAGCAGCTATGTTGATAAGCGCGTTTAATGACTATAGGGCAGTCGCGATTATTGGGCCAGTGGTCACTACGGCAGTTGATGCTTTTTCATACATGCTACACACTTCATTTGCCTCATTATAGACATCTAGGGGTGCTCTTGCATAAGCTCATATGGCCTATCCTGTGCACAAGTGGCATATTCTTGGCCTAGGAATGAGAAGGCGAACTTCATGTTTAACCTTATAAATGAACACTCTTGTGACAATAATTGTCCTGTAAATTTGATATGAATCGTTCTAGATGGAACGTATTCTTATCACCTTTTATACTCCTGCGGAGTCTCATCTATTACTTTGGCCTTCGGTGATTCAATGCACTCCTTGAGTGTATCTAGGTCGATTTGTTGAGGCATATCTTGTATTTCGCTAGTCCTGAGGATCTTAAAGGAAATGAAAGCTCGTAGGTTATGTTTTGAGAAGATAGAGTTTTTCACTAATCGATTGGCTACTGAGACTGTTTTTGACTACAACTAGAATTTTCCCTCTGCCGATTTTCTTTAAATATATCAGGAATATCGGCTTTGGATATTATCATGCTGATAAGTATACGATGTATAACATTGTCTCGGCTATTAAAGTATACATATATCACGTACGGGTCCAGGTTACGCGTATCATAGCGTGGCGAAATTTTTTCCGTTTGACTTGTTTGTTGTATTGGGTTGATTTCTACGCTAAATCTTGCCTGTTGGGTGCTTGCGCACTTTTTGGCAGGAGTTTCTCGTAGTGAAACTTTTGAGAAGAGTCTTCTTCTACATTGTTCTGCAAGGGGTGTTTTTTGTCTTATGTTTGAAGATCATCGATGTCCTTAGGGACTGAATCCGCTTTCAAAAAGAGTTACATTGATTGCACTTGTAAAGTTTCTTTCGAACTTCGTTCTTCCGTGCCCAGCACGGGGACATTTGCCAATGAAGCACGCTGGCGAGCGCGGTTGACCACGCGAAAGATTCGTGTCGGCGAAGGAGAGAGGATCAGATTAAAATAGCTGTTTGAGTTCAAGTCCACGAATATGTTTATTCTCCACTGTACAAAATTTAAGGGAGCGCGAAAGAGTACTACTATTGCTCACGCACGACTTATTTATCTCACGATTCGCTTACGATTCGCTCCGACTTACTCACTCCGGCTCGTGCTGCTCGTGTGCTCCGGAGTATTCGTGCAGATCATGCGTGATCAGCTGCTAATTAGCTCCATCTAAGTAGTGATGGTCGCCGAGATTTTCTTACACACTCTTAGGAAGTAAAAACTTGGAAGCACTTTCTGATATAATCGACAAGCCATAAGCTATTTTGCTGCACTGGAAGTCCGGCATTTTTATTCCCGCTTCTCTATAGATATTCTCTAATAGCACGTTCTGAGAGATTTGGTCGAATTGCGGGGAGCTAAGTGAAGCTGTCCCGGCTTCAGAAGAAGAAGAGGATTCTAGAATAAGAGTCGGAGGATGAAGGAAGAAAGACGCCTCAGAGGCTTTCCGCCCCCCCCCGGAAAGAAAGGCCATGATGCCTTAAATTTGGTAAACTTATACTTAACTATCTGCTTCACAATCTCTAAAATAGAAATTAAAAAGACGTCCTGAAAAGGGGCACAAAAAAAAGAGAACTTGGTTGGGCCACGCGAGTCAGAAAGTACAGTTCAAACTTGGGAGAGACATGAGCGCGCATGTTCTATTCTTAGGTTATGTGTGTTCGGTTAAGTGTGCATAAGCGTATATGAGAGGAGTTTTACGATTTGAATACTGCTTACCGATCATCATCAATACCAACTAGACCAATTCAGACTTGATTTTGATCACACTTTTCAACCTAAATTGGCCTCCTATTCCCTATATTCCATGTTGGTATCTAAAGAGAGACATGTAGACAGATATGTACAGAACAATTCATAATAGAAAATCAATGAAGAGATCGTTTGATAAACAGAAAAGAATATTAAAGTAATGAGTGTATAAAAAATTAAAATTAAAATTTTTTATTAAATTTTTATTACATTATGATATATTTATTTTATATTTTTTGTAAAATTGCCCCATTTTACTTTTATTTTATTACTCCTTGGCAAAGATTTCATGTTTTAGTTCCTGAAGTAGGTACGTTCATTATAAAAATGGGAAGTCTTATACTGAAGTGGTATCTTCGCGATATAGGATAGACGACGCTAAAATCACTTCAAAACAACTATGTGCATACATATAGACGGAGAGAGAGAGGGAGAGAGGGGATGGGAGGGGCGAGCGTTGTCATGAAGAAGAATAACTTTATCATGTCTTTGCTCGTATTCCGGCCATTTTCTCACAATACACGCTTCAAACGAATCAATTGTAACCGATATCGATCACCCATAATGAAATCGCCAGTTTCAGCAGCTCAGTAAACAAGACCCTTTTGATCCCACCAGATACAGAGCATGATCTTCGAACCATGAATGTTCGGCCGTGGTGTTGATGTTGAGGTCGATGGCAATGATTGACCGAATTTAGCGTAGTATTTTTTCTTCTTGGGGTTGTCGTAGAATATCCATTTCTCATCTCCAGTCGCAATCCGATGCAAAAAACCTTTTCTCTGTTGTCTTTGAATCAGCTGTTCGCAAGAAACAGCTGAAAACTCGCCTTTCAACGTTTTTCAGTTTCAGTTCATAAGACATCCAATTTCCTTGTTTTTGAATCATTCCCATGGCTCTCAATCGTACAGAAACGGCTTGTTGAGTTACTCCCAATGATTTTGCAAGCTCCTCTTGCGTTTGACTCTGATTTTTTTCAAGTAATGTCTCTAATTCTTTATCTTCGAATTTTTTTGGCTGTCCAAAGCGAGGCTTGTCTTCAACGTTGAAATCTCCATCCTTGAAACGTTGAAACCATTCCCTACATGATTTATCAGTTGGAGCAGTGTCACCATAAACTTCGACAAGCATTCGATGGACTTCAGCCGCATTTTTCTTCCAATTAAAGTAGAAAATCAAAACCTCCCGCAAATGCTGCTTGGTTAACACAAAATTCGACATTTCAAATACAGTAAAAATCAAGGTTTTTGTATGAAACTCAAAGCGATATAAACTGAATATTATTAACAGATGTTTAATCTCTCTAAAACCGCCAAAATCAGCTGTCACTAAACCATTCACAAGTTGAAGCCATCTTTAGGGAAACGGACCGAACTAATTTGTACTCCCAATAGTTGCATTATATTATTAAATTGAATCTTTTTTTTAAAGCAATGTATTTTACACATTACACCAGTGGATTAGTCTTATAATTCTGTGCATAAAAGTATTGAAGTATAGTTATCAAAATGTGACCTTAAAAAATGAATCCGCATACATGCTGCCAGAGTTCCCATATTCGAAATAATTCGTATCTTTCTAATCCTTCTTAACATGATTAAAAAGTAAAGTTTTGAAATAAAAATAAATGAAAATAAAATGAAATAAAAAAAAATAAAAATAATGCAGTTTAGAGGAGGTAAATTATTCATTATTATTCATGACTTCTGATCAAAATTTCAAGATAACCTTCTTTATAAGAAAATATCAAAGAACGCAAAAGAATCATTTTTTATATCAAATATAAATAACAAGAGCTACGAGCCAATTAAAATTAATAACATTTAATATTTAAAACTAGATTAGTAAAAAGTATAAACATTTCGACGCTAATCGGGTCATTCTCAATGTTAGAATAATACAATAAAAGTCAATATTACAATAAAAATCGGATTCTCATTATACAAAAACAGTGTTCTGGGAACTTTTGGTTCTTGAAACAAGATGAAAATTATAAAAGTGATCGAATTTACTATTGTAGAATATTTATAATTTCATTGGTTAATATCTAGTGAGTTTGTTTATTTTTGTAATTTTCATTTCGTCTAAAGAACCGTAATAAATCTCCTGTACGTAAAAATATATCCTATATATATCTCCTGTATATAAAATAGATTTTTAAAAAATGTAGATATGTATCAAATGCTTATTGGCTTCTGTACATTGGAACGTGGAAACGTTTGCCGCGCGGCAAAATAAGACGCGGTAACTAATGAACACATTAGGAGCTGTAAGCTTATTGGCTACCGTATCACATTTTACTGCGTGGCAAGCGTTTCCGTATTCAGTGCAGAAATCATTAATTTTCTTTTTTTGTGTCCATTGAGATATTAAAAGAAAGACGTTGAACTTACTCAATATAATCGGGATGCTCGTAATACTCGCATTTTTCTTCAAAGAAAATTAATCTTTAAAATTAAAACCTCAATTACATTGGAAATATGACGTGTTAGAATTTTTTCGTTCGTTTTCAGCATCCAAAAATCTATAAGAGACACATAGTCCGGTCCACAGTAATTTTTTGTACTTAAAAAAATAAATATTTGTATTTAAAATACAAATAGTATTTTAAATATTGTATTTTAAATACAATACATAATGTATTTTATATTTTAAATATGATTTCAATGTATTTCATATTTGAAATATCAAAAAAATCCTTGATAGTAATCCTTGTAGCAATGCGAATAAAACTTACTGTGTTCGAAAATGTTAAGACTATGTTAGAAAACGAGATGTAATGATATATAAGAAAGCGTTTATATTGACTGTAATCAAATGCTGTAATTTGTAAGAATCGACTAATCACAGTCAAATATTCTCTCATTCGATTGTAAGAAGATTTGAATACTCAAAGATAATTGGTCAATTTTTATAAATTGCGGTATACGACAGCCGTACGGTTACAGCCAATACAAACGCTCCCTAAATGTTGTGACGTAGGGTAAAGCCTGTTTTACAATTGGGTCGCAAACTGTAAGCCATAAGAAATTAACTAATCATCGATTATTTTTTTCATATTCAACTATGATTGGTCAATTTCTTACGATTTACGATTTGCGATTCTATTGTAGAACAGGCATAAGAGAAGAACGTCAATGATGTCACAATTGGCAAAATACCGGAAAAGTTCTTTATTATTTAAAAATGATATAAATTTTAAGTACAATTAATATCATTTGTTTTACAAGTGATTTTATGCGACGTTCGTGCCTATTTTATAATTTCAAAAAATTTGGAAGTATTAAAATTTTGTATTAAAAAGTATTTGAAATATAAATTTTAAATGTATTGTATTTTGTATTTGAAATATTAAAAAAAAGTATTTTGTTTCTAAAACAAAAATTTTTTTTGATATTTTGTATTTTGTATTTAAAAAAAATATTTTGTATTTGAAATACAAATTTTAAAAGTATTTTGTATTTTAAAATCGAAAGATTAAAAGTATTTTGTATTTTGTATTTCAAATACAAAATACTTTGATGATGTATGATATTTTAGCTAGCTAGCTGTGATTAATATTATATATACAAATACAGGGCTGAATATGTATTTGAAATATTAGGTGTACAACTTTGCTTCCGCCGTTTTTCTATAGATGGCTTTAGCGGTAAATGGTGGTCGAAATAAATAGATTATAGACGTCATACAATAAACTTGGGCATCTGTCAACATAACCCCATAGAAACATTAGTCGATTTGTGTTTGCATCATAAAGTTATTCTCGATTGAAAATGTCAGTTTACGAGCCAAATTCTCGTCATTTGCGGGATTTTAATTTTTTGCTTCGATATGAAGAAATCTGCGGCTGAGGCTCATCGAATGCTCTCAAATACTTATGGTGAGGCCGCTATTATAGTGAAAGAACGTGTCGTGAGTGGTTTCAACGCTTCAAGAACGGTGATTTTGACGTCCAAGGTCATGCTCTGTATTTGGTAGAACCAGCTCGGCGTAGTGTATTATGAACTGTTAAAATCGACTGAAACAATCACAGGCGATCGGTATCACAATTGATGCGTTTGAGCCGAGCATTGAAAGACAAACGGCCGCAATACAACGAGAGACACAATAAAGTGATTTTGCAGCATGACAATGCTCGACCCCATGTTGCGAAAGTGGTCAAGACATACTTGGAAACGTTTAAATGGGAAGTCCTACCCCACCCGCCGTATTTTCCAGACGTTGCTCCCTCTATCACTTGTTTCGATCAATAGCACACGGCCTAGCTGACCAGCACTTCCGGTCTTATGAAGAAGTAAAAAATTGGATCGATTCGTGGGTAGCCTCAAAAGATGACCAGTTTTTTCGACGCGGGATTCGTACGCTACCCGAAAGATGGGAGAAAGTAGTGGCCAGCGATGGACAATACTTTGAATCATAAATATATAATCAGTTTTTTACAATAAAGTCTCGAATTTCGGAAAAAAAACGGCGGAAGCAAGTTGTACACCTAATAGATGTAAAACAAGAATAGCATACCGGGAAAAAGATAAAATAAAGTAGCTGATTTCATTATTTAACTTCATTCAACGTAATTATAAATACTTTAACTCATAATTCCAATTTTTCTCGCTTTTCAACAAAGTGTCCGATTTGAACGTTTTATTACTCACTGACATGATTAATAAATTAATTTATTTATATTTTATTTATAATACTTATATGTGTCCAACTTCTGATATGGTTTTAGTAATTTTATATTCTTTCTAACATTTGATTATATTTTAATTGTTGGTTTAAAATTTTTAAAAGTACACATATAAATTCAATAATTATATAAAAATATGCTCTAATGTATATATGTATATATATATATATATATATATATATATTTATTTATTTATTAATATATTTATTAATAACTTTATTTCAGAAAAAATATGTGAAAAAAGAAAAAAAAACGTAGGATTAGAACATGGGATCTCCGGCATATGATCTCACACCTTACGCACACGACCATATGGAATTCTTACAAACTGTGTTTATAAATACAGTATATAACTTCCATAAAAAATCATAAATAATTAATATCTCATAAATTGCGTTTTGAAATCAATTTTGCTATTATGTGTTAATGGGAGGAGTATATAATTATTAAAATGTATTAAACCATATATGTTATATCGAATGCCTTCCGCTCCTTATATTGATACATCATTGAGAAAGCATTTTCGATCTTCGATCGTTTCTACCAAGCGCGACAGAACGAAAGGAGGTTTTTTTCAAGAAGTTGTCTCATGCTATCTAATTCTCAGCCACTCTCAATACGCCAAACGCGAGAATTGTCAATGCCATAAAGAAAGACAAGGAAATCTATTATCTTTCTTTGTTCAACTCAATGTGAAGAATTTCCCTATGATTAGCAATCAGCTGTAGCAGAACGTGCAGTTCTGGTGACCTAGGTTATGCTCATTTTTCTTCTCGAAGAAATATTATTTCCTTATAAACCTGTTGAGATTTCTTTTTCATATTACTAGAAAGGCTCGTATAGAGCCAGATTTTGCAAATTGATTCTTGAAAATTTTTATTAATAAGATCATATACACCTCAACTGCATTATAGTACATATCGAGTGAGATATCAGAATAAATTTTTATTTTTTCTTTTCACAAAAAAAATCGCTCAGGAACCTTTTCTGATTACGAATATTCGCAATTAAAACGCGATCCATTCATCTTTAGCCGTTTCGGTATAAAAAAAATTCATCTTTGACTAGAGATCTCCACGAGTCTCTCCTGTCGACTCTATTTGCGCAGAAAACGAAGGAATCAGCGGAATAAAGCCATGATCAATTACGAGCGTTCTGCCAATTCCACATTGCGCTAATTCCGCACCATGAGATCATTATTCTTTATTTTTTTCTAATTCTTAAAATTAGAAAAAGATAAAGAATTAGTTGAACCGAGATTAAATTTAACTGCATTGATAGACAAACAAACATAAGCACTCTGAACTAATGTAAAGTAATTGACTGAACAGTGATCATTTTTTTTTCTTTCTTTGCTGTTGTTTTATTTTTATTATCTTCTGCGATGTCATCTACGTCGACTATGTCAGCGATTTGTAGCATCGTCAATGGTCGTTTACAGTTTTTTGATAGTTTCCTATAAAATAACATATTCACACATTATTCTTACATAAATTATCATAATCAAGCAAGGAAATAAGTAACACTCCAACACCCTGTAATATTGCTATTTAAAATCCTTTTCCTCTTTAAGACCCTCCTGTAGTCGCTGGCAACATTCATGACGGCATAAGAAATGACACATTAAAGTTTCTCGTATAAAATTTGTAAATGAAGAGAATTTAGGTAAAACAAATAATGAGATTGCTTTAAAACACTTTAAAAATGGACGAAGACTATTCTTACTTCCCCCTTGACCCCTTCTTAATCAATAGTACCCCTTCTGAGTAAATAGTAGCAAAAAAAACATGACATGACAATGCTATGCATGCGCATTAAATAAATTTTGATAAACTTTTCGATCTTCTCGTGCCTTTTACAATTATTTATTGACTGTCATGGGAGTTAAAGACAGTCCATCCATTTTTACAAGTGTTGCAAAAACCGACCAACCACAGGCGAGCATTTCTCTCTCTTTCGACTATAAAAGGGGAACGCATTGTTCACTATAATCGATGCTCGGCCATCGGGATATGTATGATTATTATCATGGAGATATATATGTTTGGTGACCGTAGTCGACGATCATATATACTGAAGAGATTAAAAAATCCGAACCGAAAAACATTTTCCGGTTACAGTTTCGGTCCATTAGCCTGCACAACATTTCGGTCCGACAAAAATAATGATTCAGTTTTTATTGGTTTCGGTCTGGTCCGAGTCTCTGATATATATATATATATATATATATATTGTATATATATAAATTTTATATATAAATTACAATACCCTTTTTCTATGTATAACAATACATTTCTATAATCTTGAGAGATCTAAGTTAATAAATAATTATCAAGTAGTAATAAATAATCAAAATATATTCATCGAATCTTTTTCTCTTAGCGAGCCAATATAGATGACACAAAAGAGTGTCGCGCGCTCTTATCTCTAAGAGAAGGTAATTATCCCGAAGAAATTCGTAACATAAACTAACCGCAAACACTGACTTAAAGAAGCCCCTTTCGAAAATCAAAATTTAAAATCTCTCAAACTTTATGGAAATGAATGAATTCCA
>NW_012130113.1:2103573-2120520 GCF_000143395.1 Atta cephalotes | reverse complement strand
CACGAACTTTCCGAACAACCTAATATATATATATATATATATATATATTATTATTAGCCACCAAGACCTGCCTTGATCATTGAATATGGTTTTCTTCATTCATTTGTATTGAATATTCTCGGTCCATTTTCACTTTATATATATGAAACATTTGACAAATTAAATTTTATAAAAAAGAAAGCTAATGTCCTTTTTTAAAATTCTGCTTTAAATTTTATTTACACGTTACATGTTAATCATGTCAATTTCTGTAGTCTGATAAATATCAGAAATATCGAGGATTATATGTTGTGATGGATACACGATCCGTTTCAACGGATAAATTTGACCGCACAGGACTGAAAAACATTTCATTCAGCTTACATGATGTCCAGGCAGATGCTGGAGTAATTTCGACCACGTCACGAGTTTTTCAAAATGGATTATTATATCCTCCTTTCTCCATCTCTCCTCTTTTTTTTCCACTGCGAACGTGCTTGAGACTCTGATCCGTGGATTTCACTGAGTAACGTAACCGCGATTCTACGAAGATCGGTGGCAAAACAGCCGCCAGCTACCTCAATCCACCCCGCCATCCCGAGGCAACGAGGCGTCGTTGTGACGTATCGACTTCGCAGAAGTGCTGGACGTGTTCCTGCTCGAAAGCGCCGTAATTACGGGTATCTTTTATAGGCAGGAAGAAGATATTTATACAGCCGACGTGCTGGATGATCGAGGAGGCTCTCTCACTCTCCCGACGATGACGCGACCTTTTCCGTATCAACCAGAGGTGGGATGATCCACGGTCGATCCTGCCGGACCACGATTCTAACTTAGCAGTATTTTTCATGTACGGTATGCTCGGTAAATTAAGCGTCCATTCAACGCCATTCGACACCGAGAATGCTTCTTGCGTTCATGACGTTGTTTGCTTAAAGGCACAATGCTGCTGTTGCGCGATGATAAAGCATCGTTAAAAATAACTGACGTGATCGAAACATATAGTGGAATAACGAAAGCACCTGTATAAATTGAATATTCAAGTGCAAAGTGTAAATCAAGTTTATAACGACCATATCTTAATATATTAAAATTAGATGGTTATATTGAAGTATATTTTTGATAAAAATTTCTAATCTTTCTAGTTGTACAAATTAAACAATATCATAAAAGAATACACAATTTTATTATTTGATTGTAGCACGTGGAATTTTTAGCGCCTATTTTATAGGCGAGAGAAAAGCAAAGTCGGGAAGTGATAGAGAACGCGCGCGAGGGACAGCGAGTTAATTTCATAGCTGATCACCCCGAGTAATCCAACCGGGGGCGATGCCGCTGATGCGGAAAACAAAGCTGCAGGGTGCGACGAGTCACCCTACCAAGCTTTTCCGAGTCGTACGTCATAAGTGCTTCCGCGCTAGATTCATCATCTTAGCCGACCGGCTTCCAGCAAGGTTATCCACTTTTTCCACCCTTGTCGACGACGGTAGACGACACGGTGACGGGGATTATTCTGCTTGAACCGTCCTAAAATCTTCTCTTCTCGAAGAAAAGGATATTTCTCGCGTAGAGAAAAGCTCTACAGAATTTTTCTCTTAAAACGGAAAGTACCTCTCCGTTAATCGTTTCAGCATCTAATACTACGCAGTCCTCCGTTATTGCATAAAATCCCATGATTCTGACAATAAAAGTGCGCGAGAACCGTGCGTTTATTTTCATAGTTTTGATGTAAAACCTGATCGAATCATATTCGTACATAGACAGAACATAGACTGTGATACTATTTTATTGCGCACATCGGTTACATAATGCCTTGACATTGTTCCGCATGTACCAATGTTATCTGTTACGCTACGTCGACACGATTCAACGTGCTCGTATACGGTACGACCGCCGCGGTAAAAATGCTCGCGTGCTTTACTCAGTCTCGCCGTTTGTTTTTACGAGCGCGTAAACGAATAACGTTAAGCCGCGGCGTGTGAAAGTTACGAGAAGCTCGACTCTCGTGTGATATTCAAAACGGGCCCGGAGGTAATGCGAATAAATGCCAAGAAGGAAGGATGTATAAGGGTGTAAGTATTGCATACACACCACAGAACCCTAATGGTGACTGCTTACGAGTTGATTTATTTATCAGAGTGGCAATACCATGGTGAATCCACCCTAAGAGCATGCCAGATTAGCCTGGAGCCCTCGTGTGTATCTTTCTCGCGGCTCTATGGACGCATAATAGACACATGTGATAGACGAGAGAACGAAACAGCGTGACACGCGGAATAAAGTATTCCCGAAGACGTAGAAAAAGCAAGAGACAATCATATACGAATGCATCCTGAACTAATTCTAGAACTAACATAGAAATATCCAATTAAACATCCAGTACAAAATAACCAATGTGTTCTTTAAATTTGAATTTCATTTAAATTTTTACCAAAATAAATTTCAACTAAAATTATGTACTTCTCTACACTGAAAGAAAACTATTCAGTATTTGTGACTGTCATTAGATAGTAAAATAATTATTGTTAGGAGCGCCATATTTATTTGTATAATGCTAGCAATAATAATTATATTTACGATTCTATGTATCAAAATATATTTTTCTCTATAAAATTGTAAATATAATTATTAATATTATGAGATTAATATATTGTAGCATGTAACTATAAAAATGGAGCTCCTAACCATAATTATTTTATACATACAATTATAAGCATAAATATATATTTCTCTACAACTAACTCTACTTTTGTATTACTCGCTAATTTTATTGAAATTCATGTCAATGCAAAATTTTCAGAAAGTATTTGGAAATGATAAATCGCCGATTCAACGAAGTTACATTATGCGCGACATAGTAATCGGTCTTGGCAGAAAGTCACTTGATATCTGGATCACCTTCCCATAATCTACGATAATCTCATAAATAATGTGCGCAACGTGCGCTCCGCTCGTTCGTCATGTTATGAAAAACAAACTCGTTTACGTGCTTGCGCATTAAATCCTCGGACCTAGTCGATGAGATTCTCAAGTCTCGTTCGCATACTTCGAACATCCATGAAAATGCATGTACGGGCTTTTATCAGCATTATGACGCGTATCACTTCCACGAGAAGCCTATTCTACAATGCATGGTGGCAATGAGCGATCGTAATCGAAATTCCATTTCTCGCATTGTGAGTTAGAGCCCAGGTGAATCCCGATATGCGTTCAAATAAAATCTAACAATGGCTGGCCGGGTCAACCTATCTCTTTTTTGTTCTCTCCAAAAGAAAAAAAGGATTTTTTTTACCGATTCGAGCGTACACAAAAGCACGTGTACAATCGTACGGGCGATGCAGAGACGCCAGCGCGAATGACCGCGTCATCCATATATTCCCGGCTAGACCTCGATTTTCATCCCCTTCGTCGACGGGACCGCTGAAGAGCGGAGGGGGGTGGGGAGCGCGTGGACGTGGGGGAAGGGGGGGAGAAGTAGGTGCCAGATTCGCAATGCGAGCGAATTGACCTCGCGATTTGACGCTACGCAAACGCTCCGGCCAATTATCCGCAGTCTCCCCCCATTTTTCGGATTTCATGCCCATTGTACATCCGACCCCTATGCGGCAGAGAATGCACATCGTGTATTCACTCGGCTAAGCGTTCTTACCCGTTTCGTCGTACAGTTTTGGTGTTGCAACGCGTGTCGTAACAGGCGTTATACAATCAAACGTTACGTCGGTGATGTCTGGATCGTTGATTGTCCTTTACGCTTTCAACTCTCTCCCACGATATCTTACTGAAATCACGATATCACATGTGTTCTGCGATCGTAACAGCGAATGAATGGGATGAATTGGATTAAAATTAGAGCTTCACGTGTCAAAAAAGGAAAAAAACGACAAAAGATTATATAAATGCGAGAAGCTATAGCGGAAAGAATTTGCTGAAGTGTCTAATTTAGCTAATATTTATAGATCTAAAAAT
Source organism: Atta cephalotes (assembly GCF_000143395.1). NCBI lineage: Eukaryota > Metazoa > Arthropoda > Insecta > Hymenoptera > Formicidae > Atta > Atta cephalotes. Next base: position 2,116,575 of record NW_012130113.1, on the reverse strand, counting down.
AATTATGACTATCAAAATTATTATATAAGATGTTCAAGTATAATGAGCAATACTGCAAAAAGTTTTGATTTTCTAATATCAGCTTGAGAATTCTATATAATTATTTCGATTGTCTAACAAAATTATTTTTACACTGAGAGAATGAATTTGTTATAAAAACAAAAAAAGAATGATAAATATGTTGATTTAATAGAAAAATGGATCAATCAGTTTGCGAATAGTTTCTCATTATTCATTAATGTAACAAATAATATTTATGATACAAATCACAATCAGTATTGCTAGCAAATAAAAGTCTATCAAAAAATAGGTTAAGTTTTACATAAATTGCTTCTATCACTAATAATATATACTAATAATAAATTGATTGGAATAGCAGTTAGACTAGCATTAATTATAAGCACAAATATAATAAATATTAAAACAATAATTTGTTGTCACTATCTACAAATCTCTTGTTAAAAATATTGGCTTACTAAAAAAAAAAAAATCCTTACTTTCAGTGCAGATCTGTATTTAGCTAAAAAATTTTTTAGATGCTTTATCAAAATCGTACTTTCCGTGATAAACTGTAAATTAAAATATACAAAGATCTAAATTTATTTAGAATTTTCAGCATTCAAGATTGAATCTGTCATATTCACGTTACGATAAAGGCAGAAAAGTTCGACGCTCTAAATTCGAAGACACGTCATGCTTGGCGATTCCGAAGATGTCAGTCTTCTCTCCGTTCTGCCATTCAAGACTTAGACATTCCCCTTTTGCTTGAAAGGACACGCGAGTTCTTGTCCAAATCTTTTCAATACATACATATGTATTATGTACACAAACGAACACGCGGGAGCATCTAAGGGGCGTGCAGGATTTCCTTGTCACAAAAGTTATATCTATTTGCGAGAGTAGAAGAGAAAAAAGAAAGAAAGAGATGGGACAAAGCAGCCATTTTATTACGGAATGGCAACACTTAGGCTTACACGAATCTCCTTCCGTTTTTTTTCACTGTAATAATATTTTCCCCTTCGTCGTACTACTTGCTAATTTCTATTACTTTGTACCTAATAGAATGCTAAGAATAATAATTTCTTTTAAAATAGAATTTATATGTTAACAGAAATTTAGTTCTCTAGACTTATAAGAGTTATACAAATAGCTATCGCATGTTTTAATATGATACTGTTTTTACGATATTGTTGGTTAATTATCCGAAACATTTAACGGCAGCGAAGTTATAACTAGACGCTTGCTCGCGGCAAAAGTGCAGGTGAAAAAAAATTGAAAATTTACTACGGCTGCGCTATAACAGAGTGTTATAGAAACAAAATTCCGCCACAACCTCCCAGTATGTTCAACATAGTCAGTATTACCATTTTATTCCGCTAATGCTTCATGCTGTATCTACCGTATTCGCGCTTTTATTCATGAAACAAGCGAGGTTTATATACGGAACACATTCTGCATTTGAGGCAAAAACATTGATGTTAATGAACAGCGCATGATGAGAAAAAGTAAATCCTATGAAATCGTTCGCACGCAATAATTAAATATTATTGTAGAGTAACAGAGTGGATCGCGAATCATATTCCCTTGCGCATCACGATGCATTTCCGAAGAGTAAATCGCGAGAAATGAGAGCTGGAAAAAAAGGCCACTTCCGCTTTTGACAATGCCGGATCTCTTCGGGGACCAACGAACCGGCCGTCGCTGTTCGAAGAGCCCAAGTGCAGACGGGTAACGGGGAAGTGGAAAAAACGGGCAAAACATGGACGTGTCGACGTGTCCTGTCGCATATTTTCTCGCCGCGCGCGGGTAATCATAAAACTCAAACCGCGCGCGTTATATATGTATAAAACTGAAGCGGCGCACTTTTCCGACCAGTGTACATTCGAGTCCTCGCTTTGAATACAGCGCCCGGAGGACGGCAATAAAGAGTTTTGACAAACGGGCTAGACGCGCGAGCGAGCGCGACGCCGGGCGTCGCGTCGCCACCCACCACGGTACACAACTCGGCGTCAGTGTGTGCACTGCAGATCGCGTGGCTATGTGCACCGCCTGGCTTTTTCATTCGGCCGGAAAAACGAATGAACGTCGGCCGTGACGACAAACGGCGGGTACACGTCGAGTACATGAATACACGAGCGGCCGTTTATACATTTCGCTCTCCGACTATATTGCAGCTGGCATATTCCGGCGTGCTTTTGCGAGATCGTCTTTGGGAGGAAAATCGCTGGGAGGGAGATCGAGATCGATGGTTTGTTTATTGAAACAATTAACACCGAGTTCTAGTACAATCTATCGTGTCGCTTTCTTTTGTTAATGATCGTCCTTAAAATCGAAATAGTTTTCACTAATATTTCAAGTGAATGATAAGTGACTTCATGTACGTATGCGATTTAATTTTAAATATAAAGATAAGCTACTATATTGCAAAGAAAAATAAATTTATCATTTAAACGTATAGAATAGTGATATTTTTACGAAAAATTAAATCACACACACACATATATATATGAAAATACTTTTTATACATTTGGATTTGTTATGTTATAGGATCTCAGATTACAACAATATCTAAAATCGGGAAATAAGACATCTTTTAGATAATTTCGATTTTTATTCTGTATTGTCTTTTACATTCTAAATCCAAGTGTGTAATAAGTGCCTTTATATGTATGATTTATTTTTTTCGTGATAAAAATTTTGAACTCTGTATTCTCTAGGATGTTATACTAATCTAAATGTGTACATAAGTATAATTTGGTGCGTAAAACTCCCGTTTTGGACTTTGTGTTACCTGAGATTAAAAATAAAAATTCAACGGGATTTACAAAATAAATACATTTCATGCAAAAGCACGGTCCACTTTTGGTGTTTAATTCACTCCGTTAAATAATTTTTTTTTGAGAGAGAAAAAATCGCGCTGCTGACTTTTGTAATTGTTTCCATTCATCGTCGGCACGAGTCGTGCCAATGCACTCTCTATATGCTCTTTTTTCATATTGTTGGGAAAAATAAATGAACGTCGGCGACAAACGTGGATGCACGTCGTCTACATGAATACAAGCGCGCAAACCTTTACTCTTGCTCCTATTTCATCCTCTGACTAACGCGAATTATGACTATAGCCAAAATAAAATGCTTTTTCTTTTAAATCGTAATGGTAAATTAAAAATAAATTTCTCTCGTCTGATTTTGAATACCTGTGCGAGATTCAAATCCAGATATGTCGGCGGCATTCATCATGTTGGGAAAATCATCAATGCATCGCGTTTTTAACGCCCGTCGAATTTTCATCGACGAAACAATTACCACATCTGCGACGAAATTTTTGTCATTCCGGCATCAATATACAGGTTTAGCTGAGTGACGACATGTTGTATCACACGAGTAGTACACGCACATGTCCGTATATGTGTATATATGTCCGTACCTACACACTCCACCCATTTCCTCTCATCATTCGGCGTGGCCGATGGCACTTCACCCCGCACATCGGAATCATCCAACGATGAAGCACTCGATTACTGCATTAACAATGCTACTAATTCAGCAGTGTCCCGCCAAAGCCCCTCGCGCGTACTCACTCTGACCCTTCCCCCTCCCCTCCTTCACTCTCTTACATTCTCTCTCTCTCTCTCTCTCTCTTTCGTTCGATTCAACTGGCTCGAATTGGAATCGATATCATATCGTTACTGCATCCGTTCGACCTCGCTTACGAGTGTGTGTACATGGCTTTCGGCGTGGCTGCTGACACTCGTTTTCCGCTGGGCCGTTAAAACGGTTAAAACGACCACACGACCGATACGTCATTCCGCAATGTTCACGACCGGCCGTTGGGCGCGCCGAACATGATCGTCGGCCAATCGTAATCGCTGACTCCCGATTTCCATCCGTAGTAATGAAATCGTATCGCTCGCTACCGCACGTTCAACCATCGCATTTATTCGATACCTACATCGAGCGCTTTCACGCTTCGTTCGCTTTTGTATATTGCGCGATATGTACGTGTCTTTCATTCTACGAAATGTATCGCTCAATCCTAATCTTACACGCTTTGTCGCCAGCGTAACTAGATATTCAGTTATACGTACAAATAGATAGAGTGAAATTTGTTTCGCTTAATTCGAAATTCTAAACGCTTAAAAATTTTCCTTTTAATTCATAAAATACTTATAAACAAGAGTTGATATTGAAATCTATTGTATAATTACTGAGAACTAATTTTAAGGTAATAATTAACCTCGATGAAATATTTATTTCTTTCTAGCCTCTTGCTAATTTTCGATTAGCAGCACAGAAAGTAGAAAATTGGATTCCGTCTTAAGGGGATCCTAAAGCAAAACTCAAACTCCGAAGTCACTAGAGGTCGCGCTGCGCGCCGCACATCGACATGTTTTTATATACTACACATCAATATCTCACGCAATCAATATCGCACGTATGATACACGCAGTCACACATTCGTGTAACAATCAATTTTCGTATAACAAATTCGTCGCAATAAAGCATCTAAGTCTAATTCTAAGAACTCGATTATTTGTTCGTATAAACTACGTCTGGGAATCACTATTTCGTACATATAGATTGCAAAGCATTCATTTCAAGCAAATGTTGTCATGACTTGACAGCTGAGACGTCATGTTTCACTAAGAAATGGTAAAAAATATATCAATTTTGATATTTTTGATCGTTCTAGGCATAGACTCCACTTCCCAGACACGTATTAATGCTTATATACTTTAATTCTGGAAAACGATTTTCGAATCGGTGAAAGAGAAAAAAAATATTCGTTATACAAAAATTACATTTAATTTATTCGATAAAACAGGAGGCTTAAGGGGATCTAAAGCCTCCTGTTTTACCATGTAAGCACGTATAATTTTTGTATAAAAAATACTTTTTTTCTCTTTCCAATTCGAAAATTCTTTCCTAAGATTAAAATATACGTATTAATACGTGTCTGAAAAATGGAGTCTATGTCGAGAACCATAAAAAATTTCAAAATTGATATATTTTTTACCACTTCTTAGTGTAACATGGTGTCTCAGCTGTCAAGTCGTGACAACATTTGCTTGATATGAAAGCTATTCGTACGAAATAGTGATTTTCAGACACATAGGTTACACGACAAACAATGTCGAACAAACGAATTCTTAGAATTATACTTAGATGCTTTATCGCGACAATTTGTTATATGAAAATTGACACGTACGTGTGATTGCGTGTATCATAGGTTGCGTGAGATATTGCTGTGATAGTATAAAAATGCACATGTCGATGTGCGGTGCGCAGCACGATCAGCACCTCTACTGATTTCGTCGGAATTTTGCTTTAGGATCCTCTTAAGGGGATGCTGGAGCGACGACCGAACTTGATCGATGTCGATGAAACAGATTTTTAATTGTAAATAAAATATTATGTATATTAAGAAAAATCATTAAGTAAAAAAACGTTACGTACATTTCTTGCTCTGCTATATTCTATATATCATATGAATGCGAGATTAATATACTCAAATCATACTTTTCAAGCCATTTCTCTTATAAGTTTTCAAAATCATAATTTGAACGTCTCTCTCACGATATCCTTATAAATTATTCAAATATGAAAAAGTACTTGTTTAGATACATCCTTGCATTCATTTATATGTATATATGTGGAGGAAGTGAATCTACATAGTAACAGAAAACTGTAATTTATTTTTTTTTTAGGAATTTTCATATCGGTTTGTACTTTTCCAAAAGTATTTGCGTTTTTTCTTATTCTGGAGAAATTTTTTATTTTGTATAAAGCTAAAAGTAAAATAAAACGATTTGAAAAATACGAAATTACGGTCCATTGGTAACTCCAGCATCCCCTTAACATTTCAAATATGAAGTACAAGCTAATTATCATTTTATTTGAATTGAAGAACTTACCAATCGTTATTGCTCCTTATGTATTCCACCGAAAAATTCTCCATCTGAAAAAAAACGATTTTTTCAGATTTTCTGCAGAAATTCCGATTCCATATTTTTTAAGGTTATACAGAATTTCTGAATACTAATTAAATATCAACTCTTAAATACTATACTACGACAACACATTTACATGACGTACCCAACCGATTGCTTATAACTACTTTCATAAAAATAGATATATTGTAAATAATAGTTTTTCAATCGAAACATGACTTTAACAAATATATTTAAACAAATGTATGGATCTTTATTAAAAAAGTTATAAGTAATAGAAAAAGCATTAAAAAAAAACTCATTAAAGAAACTCGGTATGTCATATCAAAAGATGTTTAAGGGTTAAAATATATGTAGATTTTATGTTAAATTTAATTTTAAAAATTGTGCGAATTGTGTGTGTGTGTTATTCTTTATTGACTCGACGAGATCTTTTTACGCGAATAAATACGGGAATAAAATTGTAGTAAAAAGAGTCAACACGCCTTTTTCAGTCACATCGTAAACCCGAGTGCATGTATCATATGTGTTATGGCCGCGTGGTCGAATCAGAGGTACATCAATTACTGCAGGTATCTCTTTAGGTGCAACGACGCGCGTAACGTACGCGTGGCGCAAGACTTTACGTCGATATAAACACAGTTGGCAGTAACCGACAAGAGAAACGCGATCGTATGGCTGCTGTGGGTCGAGCGGCGCGGTGCGGCGCGGCGCAACGCGTTCCCCACCGTCGAGGCAATGAATACGAATAGGTTTCGAGATACGATCTCTCTCGGGATACGCGCGGCACGCGGGAGGGGTTAAATTAAATGATTTGCATAAGTAGGTGGGTGTCGACACCGGCAAACATTGACAAACGCGTGTGCCGCAGCACATGCTTTCTCGCTTCTTCGCGCTTCTGTTTCACTCGGTCTTGCTTTATCCCCCGTCAGAAAAGGGGAGATCTCTCTGTACGAAGTTATAAGAATATATTATTACGAGTAATGGAAGCATACCCCCCCCCGAGCCTCAAACCTACGCTGTAAAGCAGTCGCCAGATAAGAGCATCGAATGCACGAGGCGACACGTGTCGAACGGAGTGTGGGTCACTGATACAGCCATTCGCAATTACACTACACACGTCATTGCAAAAGCCTTCTATCGGGATGTTACTCTTTCGGATTTCGCTATAAGAACCCTTTGCTCCGCTTGTTTAGAGAGCAAAAATCTATTTTTTTAATTTTACAGCGTTTTTTGAGATTTGTTAATTCATTATTTGTAAAACTTATTTATTATTTATATTCGTTGCCTCAAAGTAAGACTTATTTATTATTTATATTCGTGGCCTTAAAATATGACACCTGTTTCAGCACCACTAGAGTGGCTTTTCCATCCTAAAGATTAGAAGTACATAGATTTGTCTATTCATTTGAGTTTAATTCATCAATTTCCGCCGAAATTCTAAACGATCTGCAATCGATTTACGACGAAGTGACAGAAAAGACGTATCTTTTAGATTCCCCGAACAATCTCTCAGAGCGTAACCTACGCCTCCCTCGATCACTTCTCAAGCGTGGTATGTTTGCTGTTGTTGCGACAACGGCGTCACGTGTCAATTCGCATTATTACTATTTGTCGAGGAGAGTATATCGCGGACGACGAAGAACGTACGCAACGATGGATCGGCTCGACCCTTCGTGGGAAAAGCCAACGTAAACAAAATAAAATAGAGATAGATAAAGAATAGCGCGCGCGAATATCATAGAAGAACCCCTCCTCGCAACTTCCCTTGTATCTAATCCCGGATTGACTCGTGTCACTTATTAATATTTTATGCAAACACCATGATTTACGGTTGGGCGCGCGGAGGTATTACCCCACCGTCAACCCTCTTTCCTCTTAGAAAACCGATAACCGCAGACTCGACAATAGCCTTATCTCCCTGTATCGTCGTGACGAATGACATTTGCGTCTTGATTACGCCGGGATATCCATTTATGAATTCATTCGCACAGAATTATTAATTTCTGTCGCTTGCGGGTGTGACAAAACAATATTTCCCTCTTTACACATCTACAGACTCATTTTGCCGTTTTCTTAGCGATTCAACCATGATTTTAACAAATTAATTTCTCTATAAGAAATTACAATTTTCTTAGAAATTCGATGATTTTAAATTCCTTCTTTAACGCTGCGAAAAGTAAATGTGTTACATTTGTGCCTTAAAATCAAAGAATTTTATTCGTTGTTATCGCAATACCGGCAACCATTTTCTGTACGCTTTCCCTCTCGTTTCTGTTCCTCAAGATTCCTACCCCAACTCGCATAGCGAAATCACCAGTAGGATGCTGATGGGCACGGGGCGGTTAGAAAAGGCGAAATCTGCAAGCCAAAACGAATCAAAGTAATCCTCCGTGCGTTCTCGAAAAGCACCTTCCCTCTCTCCCTCTCTCGCTTCAGTGATTCGACTACGGTAAGGGCGGAGTACACCCTACATCCGGAAAAAAGCTCACGACGCGATCGATGAGCATTTTGTAAATGGATCTCTCTCTCTCTCTCTCTCTCTCTCTCTCTCTCTCTCTCTCTTTTTTACGCCATCCACTTGTCGCAATAGGATGGTAACTTCTCAGAACCTAAAGTTAACAATTTTTCAAGTACTTAGCAAGAATATGACAGAATAAAAACAAACCAAAGTAAATAAGATGCTTTCTACATAATCTGCTTTTAATATAACATATAACATCCCATATAGGGCTTTATAATCGGCTCAGTGTTAAGCTATTATTGATTGTCACAGTTCAGATACTGGCAGAGTACTACTAGATAATAATTTGGATCTAGTATTGGCAGATGGTATTGGCTCGGTCATTTTAACCAGTCATTTACCAATGATGACCCAATACTTATTGACAATACCTTGGCCGTCAATTGGCAATCATATAAGCGTTGGTTTGTCTGCTGATAATATCCCATATGGAATAAACAAATGTTTGAAAATTAAATATTCCTCGATATTAATACAATTCTTTAAAATCAAAATCAAAAGCACGTAAACTATTAGTTTTGTACAAAGTTATACACAATAAATCGATCATATTGAGAAAGTTTTCATATTACAATTAAAACAACATTAAGTTTTGTTAGACTACACACAAAACCGCCCCTGACTACTCGTACTTTTTTCTTTTACCCTCCAATCTATTCCTGGCCGCGTGAAGGCAGACGCGTCCCCACGGTGGTAGTGGCGGTTCACCACCAACCGCCCCTTTCGTTCCTTCTGAAGGAACAAAAGTATCTTCTCCTCGTCGTTCTTCTCTGACTACCGCCATTGACTATGCTATCCTCCCAACCCGTCCCATCCAACCCCGTCGCCGTTGTCCTTCGAGAAGCCCTCGTCGCTTTAAATTGCTGATGAGCATTTTTAGATTGGTTACGTTAAGTGAATTGGTACATAGACACTCCTGTGTTCTCTCGATAAAAGTCTTTAATGAATCCAGGAGGAAGATGGCCTTGCGATAATAATATATTGCTATCATCATATTATCGCCGCGTACTAATTAGCAATACACATACAAAACATATATGTATATAATAATAATCCTTTCGAGAAATCTTATAAATTTATCGAGATATCCTCTTACAAGTTCGCAAGAAGTTGTAAATGTAAAAAAATTAATTACTTGAAATGCACACGCAAGGATTCGTACCGGAGTACGAATAAATTCAATAAATGAGGTAAAAATATAATTAATATCCAATGTATGCAAGTTCAGCTTTGTGAGTCGCAGCTCATTATACTTATCACTGTTAGAACATACTGTATATATTAATTATAAAAATATTATATAAAGTTACTAACAGGAAACATAGTCATCATGCAATCTCAGTCGTGTTATCGTAATGAGAAGCATATAATTTCAAACATTTAGACGAGAACAAGTCTCAATATGTTAGATATATATTAACATCCTTGGGAAAATCTGTCGACAAACACGATTTTTCTTGAGAATATCAAAACGAAAAAACATATAATTGTCTCGGTTGAAATCACCGAGCATACGTAAATAAAACACAAACACGAACCAGGAAAAAGGTAGCGACGAGTTAATTAAAGCTCAGCATTAAGAGTCAAATCGAGAGAGATTCATCGCGTCTGTCCTTTCCTCTCCTTCTCCGCTTTCCCTTCGTTGTATCCTCGGTCATACAGTTTTTCTTCCCGTACGAATGAGCGAAAGAGTGCAAACAGAGAGAAAATCGCCGCAGGAGGAGAAGGGAAGGACAAACGGCCGAGGTCTGCCTTCTGGCTTCATCCGATAAAGGGAACGGGTAGTCGGCCGAATCCGTCCGGGTCCCAGCAACAACAATAATGTCGTCGTCAGTTCGTTAAGCGCTTCTTTCAGGCGACCTGCTCCTCGCCTCACCTCCGCGAGCCCAAAGAGATAACTAACGTTCTTCCCAACTACAAGGACGACGTCGACGACAACGATGACGGCCACCTACACTCGTCACGTTACATCCTGGCTGTTACGACACGTTGAGCCAACCGACTGCTTACGTGCGTGACTTTGTCACTTAAGATAATATCAAACCGTGAAGTCATTTATCACCTTTCAATTCCCACAAGAACTTCCAGCAGAGATATGCAATGCAGAGATAATTAACGGGATGCATCTCGTTCTCTTCGATGACTTTAAATATATCAATACCACAAATTTCTAATAAATGAAACGTCCAAACATGAAAAAAACGATTTTTTAAAATAGAATAACTTAAATAAAAATAGAATAACTTTAATCTAATCGGGATAACTTTGGTCCTAAAAAATGCTTAGGACGAAATCAAGACATATAATATCTTAAGATGTTTAAGACATTTTTAAGAGGTCTTAAAATGTTTTCAATTCACATTTTATATCTCAATTTTGACTTTAGTGTTTGGGCATTGTTATTTGGACCAAAGTTACTCTATTTTACAGAATTTAAAAATTTAATTAAAAGCAGATCTGAAAATAATTCCATTAAACAAAAATAATTATGTAGGGCTTAAGCTGGTTGCTAGAATATCAAAACTTTTTGCAGTATTATTCATTATGCTTCAGCATTCTACATAATTATTTTGATGATCTAACAAAATTATTTTCAAATCTAATATGTTTAGCTAAATTTTTAGATACGATAAAATTGTTTTTTCGATAAAAAAGTAGAATAATGTAGATAATGCAATTTTTATATAAATATTAATATAAGCATATCAAATATTTTGTAAAGATAATCAAACATTAAAAAGATTAATATTCATGTTGCTTAATTGTATGTGATCACGTTTGTCATTATGCCAAACTGGTTGCCCCAGTATCGATATATTGGGCGAGGAGCTCTTCGGCATAATCAATACTAATATCAGATCGTAGGGATAATATTTTAACATGACCATGCTAATTCGCCAATTTATTAAAGTCCGTAATTAATAACATTCATTTATGATTCATAGCGAGACAGTTCTCGTTCAGCTGTCGATAAAACCTCTAATAAATGCACTGGATAAGTATCATTATTGGAAATCTGCGACCATCGTTGTTGTGAGTGGCACGTGTGCGGTTTTACTCCGTCAATCTCACGACCGATCGAGCTTAGTTGATTGATTGCTGACGTATGATGAGTCACCACGATTACCGTACAATGCCGCGAGCCAAGCAAAGCGTCGTCTGGCAACGACGATAAGGCATATTGCTTGTCGTGCTGGATGACTTTTCGTTAAACCGACGCATTCGACGTCTCTTACTGTCGCCTTCATTTTACGCGTTAACAAGCGTTTACGTGACAATCTACATCGCCGCGACATCTGCGACATATACTTGCTCGTGGCGCTTTACTGGTAACGGGAGCTGTCTCCGTTTCTGCGACGACAATATTCGAGAGATCGCTGTTCCGGCGATTCCAACTCGAATAATCGTGTCGACAGCATTATACAGGCGATGTATTATTCGGTAACATGGTAAAGCGCAACGCGCGTGTCTCGTTAACAAAGCCGGGACTCTCGATAGGTCCCCGCAACAGATGCGAGGCGATGTCAAACGGAGCATGCACGCGTCGGGGGTCAGATCAAAATGATTGACATATTTTCCACGGCGAAATCTCCATTCGTGTCCGCTGCACGCCGTTGCGTCGTTGTGAGGCGAGTGCGATTTCGGATGTGTGTCGCTCCTATAAATTTTGATTTCTCGATACTTATCTTTTGAATCCAGAAGAGGAAACTTACTCACTGACTGATTTCGTCATGATCTCGAGATTTCATCCTTACGCGGATAAATTGGAAAGTCGTCTCTCCACATGGACATAATCCTGCGATCTGACGGGATCACGGCTGATCCGCATAACAGTATTTTACATCTCGTTCGCTGGCAAAACGCCAGGCAAGATGTACACGAACCACGCCGATTTGATCGGCTGCTCCCTTGCTTGACGTGTTGCCGTGAATTTTTGTTCTTTCGAGATTATCCGTACATATCCCTTTTATACACGTGCACAATGCAATCTCTTAGAAATCGACTGCCATAATAAATTTATACGAGTCAGCAAAGTCAGCTTTAAGAAGATAACATACAACCGGGAATAGGACTCAGCTCGGCTCGCTCGCTCGCTCGCTCACTCGCGCTATGACTCGCGAATTCAAACTCACGTCCCTGGACGGATGGCTTTCAGCCTCAGTCAGAGAGGTATTGCCAGGATGTCCCGGGAGGATGGTAGTTGATCATAAATGACAGATGGACCGAGCTGGGCTCGTATATGCGTACGTGTACGTGCGAAGCCATAGATGAAACCTCACATCATGAAAATAAAACTGTCATGTAACAAGTTAGCGCTCAGCTATGACAAAGAGCAGCGAGAGAAAAGGGAGGAAGAGAGAGAGGCAGAAAAAAGAGAGAGAGAGAGAGAGAGAGAGAGGAGGAGAGAGAGAGAGAGAGAGAGACGAGNGTGGTAGGAGTAGTAGTAGTAGTACGACGGAGNGAGAGTCGTGCGNGAGAGAGAGTAGATAACGTACGTAGTGTGGNGAGTGTCGTAGTTGTGACATA